>NC_060120.1:49156451-49459251 GCF_021461395.2 Schistocerca americana
TCTCTCTCTGATGCTTTTACCTTTCCTAAGCCAAATTCATCGTCATATAACAGTTACTGACACGCCATAATTCATACACAAGGTGATTCAGCTGCCTCTACCGCTATGGGTTTATTGAAACCATAGAGCTATATCTGGTCTCCAAAATCCACGCGCGATATTGATTCCTTTTGTCTAAAAAAAAAAAAAAAAGCCTTGGCACTTTTTTTCCTCTGCCCTTCAAACCGCTACCCTTCGTCAGATTTCGACCAATCTATCTCCAGATGAGCGCGTATTAATGGTTAATCCTAACCAGACGTACGCAAACATCGCAGCACCCACATCCTGCGACACCTCACTTTAGTGAATACTAACCCTTATGCAGAGATGGCAGTAGACCTTTTGTGTTGGCCATCATGCCGGTGTGGGCGTGGAGGGGCTCCACCTCTTGTCTAAAAAAAAAAAAAAAAAACGCGCGATATTTTAGTATTCGCAAACTGTTAGCTCTACAGAAAAAAATACATGACGTCTTTAAGGATATTTAAAGCATTTAAATTTAGTACCAAGATATGTTTTCACTAGAGGCTTTAGCCTTTGATCACTCAAGAACATCATACAAGTTCAATCGCACCCTCACTCCGACTACACGAACTATACCCATTATTCGAACTTTTTGGTCTCTATTGATTGGGCTACTGCGCCATCAGTATAGCGGTCGTTTTCATTAGCCTTGCTAATTTAAGTGTAGCCGTGAGGGTAATGGCAGAAGAACGACTCTTGTGAATTTACGCAAGAAGTAATTACTTTGACAATTTGAACCAAACTTAATTCTTACAAGCACAGTACTTTACTAGATAGAAGGCCTGAGTAACACAGTGATATAATTGCTTATTTTATGCTATTAAAATTGACAAAATTGTTTGGTAACGTATACAAAAACCTCCGTTTTATAATTGGTAAGAACTTGACTAATCCGGTCGAGTGAAAGAAGAGTCAACGACGACCGAAAAGAGAGACGTAATTCATAAAGTGGCAAATTTTTTCACAGTAGTAGGAGGGAGTGATACGAACAACACACTAGATTGGTGAGCGGTGAGTGTGGGGCTGGATCGGCAATTGGTAACTTTTGTGTGTTTTTCTCGAATAACTCGAAAGCCGAAGCCTTCAGCGGAAACGTATCCCAGGGCTATATTTAACTACTTTAAATTTTCAGGAGGTAGTGTTCCACAGTTCTTGTATATTAAAAAAACAACGTCGTATTACCGCCCTGAGCTGCTGGTAAAACGCTTCATGTATATAAACAGACTTGAGTTTCCTTCAGTAAGGGATTTTTAATTTTTTTCTGTAGGGCTAATAGCTTGCGCACATCGAGAAAGAGACTACGAAAACATCGAGTGTGATTTTTTTAAGGCCAGATAAAACATTGCGGGCTGCATGAAACGAAACCGATAGGGGATGTTGAATAATCCTGAAGTGTTTTCTGTCAAAGAACCAGTGTCTAAATGCGATTTTTCACTGAGAAATATGCTGCCTAATTTTTCCAGATGGCCGGTGTGGCCAAGCGGTTCTAGGCGCTACAGTCTGGAACCGCGCTACCGCTACGGTCGCAGGTTAGAATCCTGCCTCGGCCATGGATGTGTGTGATTTCCTTAAGTTAGTTAGGTTTAAGTAGTTCTAAGTTCTAGGGGACTGATCACCTCAGATGTTAAATCCCATAGTGCTCAAAGCCATTTTAACCATTTTTGTAAATTTTCCTTGCATACGGAATGTTGATGACGCTACTCCTACCTGAAATACTAATCATGTGCAAATTCAAGTAGCTCACTTCATGGCAATTTGACTTTTGTTACATATCGCATTCATGGAGTAGTAATGTTAATGGCCAGCAGTGTATGTGTTTGCGGAAAGAGCGAATTCAACTATTATTTTCTACCGTGGTAGCGATGGACTTTGGAGAAGGAACAGGGAGAGGAAATGGATAGCAGCAGACGATAGGGAATGAACAGATGAAAAATAAAGTTCACAATTACCTAAAAAAAATTACTATCTCTTAGAGGTGCCGGCGACATGTAGAAAGAGTAAGGATTAATTAGAATCTATTTGAACCTAAATTTCTCCAACTGTTTCGTCCTCATCAGTACTTGAAGCGTATTCATCAGCTGGTCTAAAGCTCTTGGAATGAATGGTCTGGAATTATTATGTGCATGACACAGAACATTACTAACGATTTTGTGTATGTTTTGTAGAAGCAAATTTATTTCAAATCTGTGAGTCACTAACATAATCACTTAGTTTGTCAAGGTCTGCCGGTTCTAGTGGTAAAAATTAAGTCAATATTACACTGCCAATGACAGTTCGGCACAGCCCCGATCTACTTTGTTCGACGTGTTTCTCATGTCGCAGAGGGCTAGAGGTGTATGAAAAATACTCCGCCGTGCAAAATATTATTCATCTTCGTAAACGCGCATACTGCTCGCCTAGAAGGGCTATAGAATGTGTAGATCTTGTACTCGATGATCAAGTGATCCTGCACTGCAGACGTAAATCACGACAGTGAAGTGCTAAGGTGCCATTCGGTCCAATGATACCAGCATAGTTATATGTGCGGACATGGAGACATAAAATAAGGCAGAAAGGATATATTATGCTTGGACGTGCACATGACAACAGCAAGAAAGAAACTGACTGATTTGTTGGTTCATCAACGTGGAATGGGAAAGTATCTAGAAGGAATCATGAATCACTCGGAGCTATGGAATACAGTGTAATAGAAATGATCGTGATAGGTCATAACTGGGAAGGATAGGAGACCAGTGTCACATCTTGTTTATGTCAGCTGGTTTCTAAGCCGACTGGAACTTGAAGCTGCTAGTGAATGTAAATTTTCGAAGAAAGCGTGACGAAGCAAACTGCGTGCAGTGGAGAATTGGAGTCGGGCACCTAGCAAAATGCTATTTCTCACAGTGCCGGACAAAGCCGCTTGTCTTCAGTGGGCCACATAATTCAATAGGTACCTGAAGGCACATAGTGTTGTTGCGATTTTGCTTCTTTTTCAATTATGCAAAGAGTGCCAACGGGGCACCTAACATTCCGTGTTTTGACCTGGCGTCTGTGAAGGAGATTTCCCAGAAAATGAACAAGGATTTTGCATATTTATCTACAGCTTCTTGATGAATGTGCTGTGAACTTACCTGACTTTCAAAACAACAGCAGTGTTCAGTGCTCTGCAAGCTTAGATTTTTGCTTTCACTAACACACAGAATTCTGTAGTACCTGGACTGGAAGAATAAATAACCCGATCCTACTCGTATGCAAATGTCTGGGGCCATTTGGAACAGTGTATAAAACGCAAAACAGTGGATAGAACGGAATAGTCAACAGTATCGCAATACGATAGCTCTATGCTATCTAATCATCAACATTTTCCTTTAGCTGGATAGGTTGAAAGAGTGCATTGAAGGCCCCTATGAGCAGACTGACTTGTCTGATGGCGTGACAGAGGAAGTAACCGGAGTAGACAAAGAAGAGATAGGAGATCCACTATTAGAATCAACATATCAAGAGGTTTTTGACAACTTAACATCAAATAAGGCAGAAGAGATCGGTAACATTCCATCAGAATTTCTAAAATTATTTGTGAAAATGGCCACCAATCGACTAGTCACGTTTGTATGTACAATGCTGAAGACTGACGATTTACCATAGACTTTGGGAAAACATAATCCACGGGATTCCGAAGATTGCAAGAGCTTAAAAGCTGATCCGTCCAAGTTGCTGACACGAACAAAACGCAGAAGAAAGGGAAAGAAAAATGACGATTTGATAGATGACGATCAGTTTGGCTTTAGGAAAAATAAAGGCACCAGAGAGGCAGTTCTGCCGCTGTGGTAGCAATGGAACACAGACTGAACAAAAATCGAGACACGTTCACAGGATCTGTCGACCTTAAAAAAGAGTTGGACGGTGTAAAATGGCGCAAGACGTTCGAAATTCTCAGAAAAGTATGTGTAGGCTATAGAGTAAGACGGATAATATAAATTACAAGAACCAAAAGGGCACATCAAGATTGGAAGACCGAGAGCGATGTGCTCGATTAAGAAGGGTATAAGACAGGGCTGTAGTCTTTCGTCCTTACTGTTCAATCTAATACACCGAAGAAGCAATGACGGAAATAAAAGGGAGGAACAAGAATGAAGGTACACTGAAGCACCGAAGAAACTCGTATAGGCATGCGTATTCAAATAGAGATATATGTAAACAGGCAGAATGCGGCGCTGCGGTTGTCAACGTATATATAAGAAGACAAGTGCCTGGTTCAGTTGTTAGATCGGATAATGGTGCTGCAATCGCAGGTTATAGAGATTTCATTGAGTTTGAAACTGTGTGTTATAGTCGGCGCATGAGCTATGGGACACAGCATCTCCGAGGTAGCAATGAAGTGGAGACTTTCCCATATGATCATTCCACGGGTGTACCGTGAATATCAGGAATCCGGTAAAACATCAAATCTCCGACATCGCTGCGGCTGGAAAAAAGATCCTGCAACAAAGGAACCATCGACGACTGACGAAAATCGTTGAGTGTGACAGAATTGCAACCCTTCCACAAACTGCTGCAGATATCAATGCCGGGCCATCAATAAGTGTCATCGTGTGAACCATTCGACGAAACATCATCGATATGGGTTTTCGAAGGCGAAGGCCTACTCGTGTATCCTACATTATACAAAGCATTTGGATCGTACCTCCCTTATTCTTGTGTAGAAAGGCCTACACTAATCTGCTGCATCCATTGTGGAGGGAGACCAAGAGATGAATACACTAAGCAGATTCAGAAGGACGTATATTAGTTTAGTTACTTGGAGATGGAGAGGCTTGCGCAAAGTAGAGTAGCATGTAGGGCTGCATCAAACCAGTCTCTGGACTGAAGACCACAACAAAAAACAATAAGGTAATAAATAAGAAGGTTCTCCGCAGAATCATGGAAAGGAGTATATAGAAAACGTTGACAAGTTAGGGGGAGCTGCAAAGGGTAAAAGGATAGAGGAAGACAAATTGGACTACGTCCAGCAAATAACTGACGATGTAGATTGCAAGGGCCCCCCTGAGAGCATAGGAGAGGAATTCTTGGTTGACAACGTGAAACCAGTCAGAAGATATACGACTTTTAAAAAAAGAATAAAATTGTGGAATGTTGTACCTTCAACGGATTTTAAAGAGTAATACACAGAAGTATACTTGCTATTCAACGTAATATTAACACGCTTTTCTAGAGACGATACTGTTCTGCTTCGATTTCTGAGTGTACGGTTTCTTAATATCGTACCACCTTGCCATAACTTGACTTTGGTAGGGTATGAAATTTTCCATATTTTGTAGATCTCTTTCCCTTCTTGTACGTGTCAAATTAAAATCTGAAGTGAAATGTAATATTTTTAAATGAAACGTAATCAGATATTTTTTTTTAATACAACCCTTCCCTCGAACAAAATTAAGAAATCCACCGTGACAAGAAGTAACCAACAACTTGACATATTACAGATATGTAAATGAATTCCTTCGGACAATGAGTCAAGATATATTTGAATTCTTCCAGTGCCTCTCAGTCCAGAAATATATTCATGCAACACATGTATACCACTATATATCTGACTTCCACGTACACAGCTAAACCATTCGCGAATAGTATATGAAATTTAGTCCATCTACCAGGTCATTGACATATGATAAATTGTGATCATCGTATCACATATTCCCGAGCATGACCTAGCCTATCTCGACTTCTCAGAAGGTATTGTTTCGTAACGACATAAACAAATGTCTACATTCCCTTTTTCGCATACCTGGTATTACCTTATTATTATATTATTCGCTGTAAGTACGTACGTATGCAGTATGTATGTTACATGAAATTTGCCCTAAAATTCTGAAACGTTCTCAGTTAATCCTGTCACATCTGTTGGAGAATAATCATTTCACGCACATCAATAACAATATTCCAAACAGCAGGATATACGATTAAGGATTAGTATTGTAGTAAAATAATTGTGCCAGCGCTTTATGAACGTTAAGCTGGGCGCTTAACTATTTGATAATAGTATTTGCTCGCCAGCTAATGCACTCGTGCACAGAATTTGACATACACACACACACACGCCCACACACACACACACACACACACACACACACACACACACACACACACACACAAACGCGCGCGCGCGTGCGGACGCACACACGACAATGCATTCGTTCGCGAGTATCAAGAAGAGAAACAGTGCCAGTGTTTTGTTTGTCCTAATTCAAAGCCCTTTAAGCAGGATAATGAATCTGCCACTCTGTATCCCAGATCGTATCATGCAAGGCTATTATCGCAGTGTGGTCTTTGACTGGGACTCAGGTTTCCCATAATTTCACAACTATCACGTCACCTCGCATGACCGTTTGAACAGATTTTCACAATCTCTTTTCAGTGTTCTTGATAAACATTTAGGGAAATCACGAAGTGCCGGCCGTTGTGACCGAGCGGTTCTCGGCGCTTCAGTCTGGAGCCGCACGACCGCTACGGTCGCAGGATCGAATCCTGCCTCGAGCATGGATGTGTATGATGTCCTTAGGTTAGTTAGGTTTACGAAGTTCTAAATGCTAGGGGACTGATGGCCTCAGATGTTAAGTCCCAGAGTGCTCATAGCCATTTGAACCATTTGAATCACGCAGTCTTCACATGAACTAACGCACTGTGCCGTCGTAGTTCAGAGTAGATACATGCCAGTATAAATTTAACGGTACAGTAGCACATCTGAAAGTTATATTAGTTGCCTGGCACAAACTTTATTAAGGAAACAGTATAATCTTTACGACATTAACTGGCTGCTCAGCACTTTTTGTTACATCTTTTCGGACAAGAAGCAAATGAATTTCCGGAACTGGATACAAGCATAGAGGTCTGTATGATGAGACACTATTAATAAACTGAAGTATGAATACTGAAGCAATCAGCAAAGGAATAAAGAAGATACATAGCTATAGGAACGTTCAACAAGGCTGACTTACTTCTGCCGAAATTGATCTCAAGACTTAGAAGGGTGTTTCTCGCAGGTGACAGAAACTGTTATGGTGTGGAAAAAAAGTTTAGGAATCGTACTATGAAAAGTGTAAGACCATGGGTTGTCTTCTAACGCCATAGAAGAAGAAATTTAAGTCAATTTAGGAGACGTAGAGGACGTAGTGTTGCAGTCACCATTTGAAAGCCCTATGAAAGGCTTTTATTCAAATAAGGAAGAAAGACTAGACAATATTCCTCCGGAATATCTAAAAGTAATTGGAGGATGTGGCAGTTTTAGAACAGCTGTTTTGTTAAAAATTATGTTACTGGTGCTCTTTGCTAATTTATCCTAAATTCTAAAGTGAAATTTGTTCTTTGTTATCAGGCTCAGTTTTTCCTGCGACATGCTATTCTCTGTCTGTTGAAAACCTTCATCCCACAGGATGCTGGTTATTCTGATGTGGCAAAAATATCCTACGGATATAGTAGTAGAAATGTAGTTCAAATATCTACAAGACATTACCTTACACGACCTTCAGATTACAAATGAACCTCGAGGAGATGGATATTGCATAGCACCGTCGACAGTGTGTAATGCTCGAGCTCGTAGACTCATGTTGTGTTTGTTACCACTTAAAAGCTCACCACTGGGAGTGTTGGCTTATGTTTTGTGTTAATTACACAAAGAAATTCCTTTGCAAATAGAATTTTTCTATATCTATAAGGGGAGTTAACTCTGAAATCGCAAAATCGGAAACTTAATCCTCTTGTATAGAAGAGCTAAGAATTTTATTTAATTATTTATTTTAAGAGCTTGCAGCTAGTTTCTGTTAATTGTTCATTTGTTATTTATTTGACACAATCACGGTGTCGGATTTGTAGCCATTCTCAAGTGCATGTTAAAATTTATCTGACGTATCTTAACGTTTCATGATGCTCTTCAAGATGGCTAAAATCAGAAATTATGATCGTGTAAAATACATGAAAAATTAACAGTCAAATGGTAGAAATATCTTATGTGTGAGTGTGTTCCTCCTTGATGAAATATTAATTTCTGGTGTAGCCTATATCACCCATATAGCGGCTGCTTTATATTTCGAGCGCAATGTTTCCGCCTTGCGGGTTTGCCTACCCTTGGCTGCAGGCGTGTTTCCGCCGAGGTTATCTACAAACAGCACCCGAGCATCGTGTGCTGTACTATTCACGAACTGTAACTTGGCAACTAGCTTGCGGCGTCAGTGGGGAGCAGGAAGAGAGGAAGAGCGGACGTGGTTTTCTGCAACGTGAAGTGGCGTGTGTTGGGTAACAAGCTCCGCCTCCATCCACTGTAAGTACGCAGTACAATTAACCCTAAACTGCGTTTTGAGCTTCCACGAGCTCCTCATACCCGGTTTGCTTTTCAGAGCTTCTCCTAGTGGATGGAAACCTCCGCCATGGGCCAGCAACCACTCCATCACTTGTTTCCGAAAAAATCACAACGAAACCAGCACATTAAATGAAACAACAAGTTTACTGCAACTAGTCACTGTTTATTAATCTCCACGACGCGTTTCAAAGGTTTAAACCTCCATCATGAGGTGGATTTTCATTTGTCATTCTGACATTTGTGTGTTTTGTGTTACAATTTTTTTGGAGGAACTTGTGGCATTGGCCCTACTAGACAGTGCCACAAATTCCTACAAAAAGATCGCAACAAAAACACACAAATGTCGTTCTAACAAATGTAAATATACCTGATGATGGTCGTTTAAATCTTTGAAACGCATCGTGGAGATAAATAAACAATGACTGGTTGCAGTGGAACTTGTTTAATTTAATGTCAATAACAGTCACGGTGAAGCCTAACCTAAAATGTTCGCATTTATAGAAATTAGCGCAACAAACACAGACAGCGACAGCACAGCTCAGCGACAAAGCCTGCAGCAGTGTAGTCTAAACCACATAATAGCACGCTCCACAGTTACCAACGAACATCTTCACATCATACGCCATGAATTCTCACGGCTGCTGCCGAGTGCTAGCGATCTGAACTTTGAACTATGGTTGCGACTTTATAGTTCCCACATAGCAGCCGCGGTGTTATTTACATACAATCTGTTTGCACACGAAATGTTCTAGGCGCCACAAGAAGGCATCAGCCACGTTCCTGAGTAGAGCGTCCATCAGTACAGCAGCACTGCCTTCGAGACGACTGGATCATCTGACGTCAGGCCCCACCTGTATTGTTCCGCTTGCTGGGCACTAAAGGTGTAATCCACCAGCAGGCAGCACTGACAGCTTTGGCCCACTTGGTCTGTCTTGGTCCAAGCACCTGTTGCACCAGTCGCCTACTAGTGGAAACTCTGCATCGTGGAGTCGTAACTCGACTACAACTTCGAAACATCTCTCCAGTATCCACCAGGGAATGGTATCTCTTCGGCTCGTAGTGACCATGCATGATTTTTCAGTTGTTATCCAGAACTATTATTTATTGTGCACTCTGTTCTGTGACTTGAAAGTACATCCAATTGCAACATGGGAATAATCATCACTCACTAAAACGCTACTGTGTGTAGCCTTACCACTTGAGACAGTTCCATTTCTGGTGCGAGGTTTGTAACGCCGAAAATGCATATCCTCCTATTTCCATCTACGAGGTCCGGCTAGAAAAAAACCGGACTGATGTTGGAAAAAACATTTATTTACAATTATTTACAATTTCATGTTATCTCCCTCAATGTACTCTCCTCCTCGGTCTCTACACCGCTCCATACGAATTTTCCACTGTTCATAGCAATGCTGCAGATCATTTTCGGTAAGTCCATACATTACTTCCGTCGCTTTTTCTTTTACTGCTTCAACAGTCTCAAATCTAGTTCCTTTCAAAGCTGACTTGACTTTAGGGAAAAGAAAAAAGTCACAGGGGGTCAAATCAGGTGAGCAGGGTGGATGATCTAAAATGGGAATGTTGTGTTTTGCCAAAAACGTCTTCACTGACAACGCACTGTGAGCTGGGGCATTGTCTTGGTGAAGGATCCATGACTTTTTTCTCCACAAATCGTTCCGTTTTCTCCGTACTCGCTCACGTAGGGTAGCCAGGACGCTAATGTAGTAATGCTGATTCACTGTTTGTCCCTCTGGTACCCAATCAATGTGCACAATCCCTTTGATTTAAAAAAAAAAACAATCATCATTGCCTTGAATTTCGATTTTGACATTCGTGCTTTTTTTTGTCGTGGAGAACCAGGAGTTTTCCAATGCATCGATTGGCGATTAGTTTCGGGATCGCAAGTAAAAAACCACGATTCATCGCAAGTAATAACATTTTGTAAGAAAGTGGGATCACTTTCAATGTTTTCCAGGATGTCAGAACAAATCATTCTTCGGCGTTCCTTCTGTTCAATTGTGAGACACTTTGGAACCATTTTTGAACACACTTTGTTCATGTTGAAACTTTCATGAAGAATCTGCCTAACACTTTCCTTGTCAACTCCTGTTACCTCAGACACAGCTCTGATTGTTAAACGGCGATCTTGTCGAACAAGTTTACCGATTTTTTCAATGTTTGCATCAGTTTTTGCTGACAATGGTCAGCCAGTGCGAGTGTCATCACTGGTGTCTTCGCGGCCATCTTTAAATCGTTTAAACCACTCAAACACTTGTGTTCGCGATAAACAATCATCGCCGTACACTTGTTGTAACATTACAAACGTTTCACTTGCAGATTTTCCTAGTTTGAAACAAAATTTGATGTTAACACGCTGTTCTTTCTGTACACTCAACATTTTCCGACGCATAGACAAAACGTCAACTACTTAAAACAGACGCCACGGGCAGACTGAGTGCAGGAGGCAGATGAAACTCGAGCAGTAGGCGGAGCGAGAGTCACGTGACAGGCCACGCGACTTTCAGCCTTATTGCATTCGTTTTATTGTTTCACCAGTAGTAGTCCGGTTTTTTTCTAGCCACACCTCGTATTGCACTGCAAGGTTTTTTCCTTATTTTGTTACCGGAGGATACAACATTTCTGTGTCTTTGTGTATTGTAATTGTTTTACTATTTGTATATATTTATTCATTCATGTCGATTTATAATTGGTTTGTTTTGTGAATATTATTTGTATTTATACGCTGGATCTGGCCTAGGGACAACTATGCCATCGAACGAATACATCGATAGGTCGTGTGGAGAACCCAAGTGTTTAGGATCTTTGGTACTGTTAACACTGCCGAGAGAGCGCGGGCAGAGCAGAGGGAGTCTGGCTG
The DNA here is from genome assembly GCF_021461395.2 of Schistocerca americana. Taxonomy (NCBI): domain Eukaryota; kingdom Metazoa; phylum Arthropoda; class Insecta; order Orthoptera; family Acrididae; genus Schistocerca; species Schistocerca americana. The sequence goes on from NC_060120.1 coordinate 49,167,719, forward strand.
GGGTGGTGCAGTGGAGCAGGTGCGTTGTGTGACGCTCCCGCGAGTTGCCGCGCTTTCGGGGTTGGGCAGCATGTATTTGCGCTCGACTTGCTGTGATAGTTTCTGACACGGTGTCGCGGACGGGAAGCATTAGCTGGCGCACATCAAGAGCCCGTTTCGCCTGGTGACCGTGTCGAGAAGAAGGCGCGCCAACATCCAGCTTCTGCTACAGGGACGGCCGACTATGAGTGACTGTCGCCACCTCCTCGATCGACGGCTTCAAACCTTCACTCAACCAACAAGGAAGACTGGAAGCACGTAAAGTTTTAGAACTGTATGGCAGACCTCAGCTTTACAAACTGTTCAAATCACAAAATTACAGCAACGGAGCATGAACCTTTGTTGCTCATTGTCCCAATTGCATTACCAAGCAAGGTCCCTTCCTTTTCCAGAATGAACTCGAGTATCGTTGAAATTCAAACGCCACCATTATAGTAAAAGAATTCGATTTCACTGCTTTAATTTCAAAGTTCAGTTAAAGTATTCATAGCTGGCTACAATATTTAGATTACACAAGCACAAATTAAGAGTGCGAGTTTTGTTTGCATATTTTAGCTTACCTGTGACTGCAGCTCAGCTTGGTACGTACTAAATTTTACTATTGTTAATTGTTCAAAATCATTTAATTCAAGTTCAAAGTCAAATCTCTTCTTTCTAAATTGCGTGGATTCAAGTAGCTTTTGAAACGATTGTTGAGGTAGCCCAAGACTAACTGTATTTTACTGAATTTCGATATGCTTCAGAAACAAAGTTCACTATTAATCTCAGTCACTAAATTAACTTTCAATTTTCCGGTTTTATTAATTCTTTTGCTAAATTAAGTCAGAGTGTAGGGAAATTTATTACTTCTGACAAACTTTCAGTTTTCACACTACACGTGCCAAACTTCAGTTGCCATGCTTCTAGTGCTAATTATATGCGTAAGAACCTTTCTTTTTCAGTTACTATAGTAACTGCCCATAGGACTGGCGACCGTAATTTCCCCCAAATCTCAAATATCTAGTTACCGCTAGTTAATTGTTGACGTAACGGCCGCACATTTACTTTCTTTATTAACTTTACCCCTTTTCAAAATTAATTTCCACCAGTTTCATTTGCATTTTCCCTTTCATTTAGATGTAACACTTTCCTCCCTCTTTACCGACAGATTAACTTCAGTGACGATTGCTTTTCCCAAATTCCCATTAGGCACACGCGGTTTAATTTTTCACGGTCATTAAGGTCGATAAGTGAGGGGGAGGTTATAGGTTGACGTCCAAGAAAAGAATTTGGCCCCTCAGAAATGCTGCTCATGATATATTGGCAGGCTCGATAACGTGGTCGAATATCAAATGCTTTCCTGTTCCTATAACTTGGAGCGAAACATGGGACCGTACAACGGAATCGTACTTTTGCAATACAAAAACAACGAAAGCTGTACAGCATCCTAATTTGTCATCTGCTATATAGGGCCGGCTGCGGTGGCCGAGCGGTTCTAGGCGCTTCAGTCCGAAACCGCGCTGCTGCTACGGTCATAGGTTCATAGATTTGAATCCTGCCTTGGGCATGGATATGTGTATTGTCCTTAGATTAGTTAGGTTTAAATAGTTCTAAGTCTAGGGGACTGATGACCTCAGATGTTAAGTCCCATAGTGCTCAGAGCCATTTGAACCATTTCGTTATATAGGACTTTGCTGCTATAAAGGCCTGTAAGTCACAGTGACGAATTACCGATACAAATAATTCCTGAGATTGTGGCAGTGGGTGAAGCCAATTGTTTGAGGAAATCGCAGAAAAAATTAAAGGAAATATACGAATAAATACCGACCGAACTGTTGAACTCCACATTCAAACAAATGTGACACAGGTTCTATCTCAAGGGGATGTCAACGCTCTTGTTCTATTATCATTAGTCGACGCAACAACTGAGAATTTAGTGTCACGATTAAAGGGATGGGATCTTCGTCTTTACGATAGGGAAGTTGTTTATCGTGACCGACATTATGTTTCATCCAAATATTTCTCCAGAGAAGGTGACATAGATTTTATAGTGATATACACTCTGTTACTGAGACTCTTGGCAATGGTTTTACTATAAATGAGTTGACTGTACGTGAGTACAGCTTATTCACTGATTCCAACAAATTTAGTAGGAAAGCAGTACTTCGCCACAATGTGAACAACTTTCCTTCGTGTTCTGATTGTCTATGTAGTCAATCTGAGACAGTCATATCAGAAGTTTCAACTGTCAATCACACATTACAGATCAATAAGAGAGATACAAATTGTTTATACGTAGAGATCTCAAGGTAGATGTAATTTCTCTCGACATGCAGCTCGGATGGACAGAGCATTACGCCATTTTATGGACTTATAAACCGTTACGGACTATAAGACACACCTTAATGTCTAAGCATTTTTTAAAATAATATTTTTCGCATTTTTATTATTACGTTGCAAAGCCAGATTAAAAGAAGTCTTTGTTTATAAAACAGAACTGAAAATCGTACCCTGAAATTTCATCTTCTTCTTCTTCATCTTCGTCGTTATCGTTGTCCTCTTCATATAAATAATGTTCTTCCCTGCCATCGACAGCGTTTCTTATGTCGCACTTCTTGAAAGATTTAACAATAATATCGTCTCTTACTCTAGGGCACGACTATTTTATCCACTGACTCCCTTGTTTGATTGTACGTGATTTTAAAGCTACCTTCGGCATGAACTCATGTTGGATTTTATCCATCATTCATTTGTTCCACTCTTCTTTCACATAGGTAAACTTAAAATGGTTTATTTATCGAGACATCAAGATGTTGTAATTGTGAAATAAGTCCTCCCGGAATAACAGGAAGCTATGTGTTTCCCTGTCTCAATTTATCTTTCACGGAATTTTTCAAGTGCTCGCTAAACTGATCTAGCACAAGAAGAGAGCTCCTCTTCAATAAAGCAACTGTCCTTTCTCACACAGTTTTTTAATCCACAACTTCAGCCCAGCACTGTGAATCCATCCCGGGTCGTGTACGTGAACACATGGCGGTATTTCATAAACTTTTGGCATTGTTTTGCGCTTGAAAATGATCATTGGATTAAGTTTAGTACCGTCAGCACAACATGAAAGTACAACAGTGTAGTGCATTTTTGCATGTCCACTTCTTTATATAGTTACAGTTTTAGCACCTTTCATGGCAACAATTCTGTTACTCGGCACATACGAGGCCTGTTCAGAAAGTAAGCTCCGATTGATTGCCAAATTGAAACCACAGTGAACATCAGAAATGTTTTACTTGTAACAATTAGCTACACCTTTCAGCTACTTCTCTACGTAGTCGCCGTTCTGATTTAGACTTTTGTCATAGCGTTGTACCAACTTTTCAATAGCCTCATCATAGAAGGCAGCCGCCAGTGCTTTCCGCCAATTCTCCACGCTGGCCTACACCTCGTTGTCTGTGTCAAAATGTTGTCTTCAAAGACAGCGGTTCATGTGACCAGAGATGAAACTCAGGGGGAGACAATTGCGGAATGTATTGTGGGTAATCTCACATTTCCATTTGAAAACGATGCAGGAGCATCTTCATTGCCCCTACAGAATGCGGCTGAGAATTGTCTTGAAGAAGAAACAGCACGACAATTATGTAATGTTAGCTGCATAGCTTCAGGCGAAATTTCTCACCAGGCCCTCGTACTTGGCGGCAGACACTATTTTCTAGACATCTTTACGCACTCACTGCGAGCTCAGAAATGAGAAGAGCGACGTGATGCTAACTGGGGTTATACTAGAGACACTACCCAACACATCTGTGCAAAGCTTTATCGGATTTTCATAGTCGTTTCTATTTCGCGACCGATCGGAGCTTACTTTCTGAACGCCCCTCGTAAAATGTCAGAGGAGTTTTGTGCATATTCGCTATTGGGCTTAATTCCACTCCCGGTTTCTTTCGATATTGAATAATGAAGCGATGGAAAAGTAATACTTTCTCTTCATACACTTGAGGAATCTTTTGAGTTATGTTCGCATGGTAAGACCGTAATGCTTCCTAAATCCGTAGCGCCAACCAATTCCAGTTTTAAAGTCTGTTAAGTTCCACAGTAGTGCTACCGTACGACCTTGTATTTGAATCATTTTTGTATTAATTACATTGCCGGTTTGACAGTGTTCTTGAATTCCTTTCAATACTTCATCTCCTAGCTTTAGCCATTTTGCGTTCAATCCCATATTTGCACAGCCAGTCTTCCTCATTTTTTTCAGTTCTTCTTTACTAGCCCGCCCATGGCGAATGGATTTTTCTGTTGGTGGAAAGCCTAAAGGCCGCTCAGCTCCTCTGTTTCCATGTTGTTCTGCATATGCTGTTACATTGTGTTTATAGTCCGCATCATATGAATACCTTTCGTTTTTTCGTTACAAAATTCACCACAAACAAAAATATTGTACAACGAAAAACCTCACCAATGTTACAAATTTCACTATTTTTTATTCACTCGATGGATAGTTTCGGATCGGGGCCCATTTTCACATCTTCGTAACATATTCAGAAATAGTATTTCCGATAGTGTAAAAACAGGTAAAAAATGCGAAACGAATAGTTACAGCGCATTCAGTTAAAATAGGGAAATCTGCAACTCTGGGATAGTTTTTCGTTGTTTTGATTAACAGATGTTACTGACCCATAGCTATTCCAGCGTGCTGGAAGTTTGTGAAAATATTTTACTTTTACCGATAACACAAGCCACTTTCAATTCAAGCTGATTGGCCCCGTTGACTGCAACGACGAATCACAGGCAAGGCAGGGGTTCCTGGTTTGTGATGGTGGGGCTGCAGGGAGACATGTTAGCAGGCCTGACAAACCCGCGACTCATTCGTCGCATCGGTGCATTGCTACTGCCCGTTGATTCCTTTGTTGCTAGATAGAGATATGATTCAGGCGGCATCGAATGTATGGCCATTTTTAAGACTGGCGGGTCTTTTATATCGACCACTGGACATTTTTATATTAATTTCGAGTACAAGAAGCACTTGAATTTTGGAGGAAATTTTTCGAAGAGAAAAGAGCGTCTTACAGTCTATAAAATACGATAATACTTTCTAAACGAGTGGAAAGAAGATATATAAATACACGACTATTGGGGGAAAATAGCCTGCTCGAAAAAAGCTACTACCTGGTAGAAGAATGTCGTGAACACTCCTCGTCATGATTCCGAAAACTGCAGGTATCTCCATATCAAATTGGGTCTTATCGTGGTGTTTATGAAAACCATGGATGTAACTTCACGTTGGTTCATATTCTTGCAAGAGACGTTTCCTTTGATCATTGTAACAACAAAAAAAGGAAGGAATATTTGTGGGACCTCAAAATAAGGAATTGCACTGGTGTGGGAAACAACGAACGGGAGTAACTTTCCCGGGGTATTTCACTGACAAGCAACAAGGATTGATGAAATCTGGACTACACATAGAAAAAAATGCTACAGTATACAACAGAAGGTAACTCAGAGAAATACACAATGAGATGAAGAGAAATTACGCTATTATTCACAAACAATAAATACAGTAGGGACAGTGCGATTTATGAGGTACCATGGATATTAGAAGACACAGGACATGGCTGTTAACAGGTCGTGTGATGATCTACAACGTGTCCCCGCGCTCGCCACAAGGTTGGTAAGGAGTTGTTGTTGTTGGGTGTTCCATTCTTCAATCAGTGTGGGTGACTGCTGGAGGGTGGTCGTTGGTAGATACGGACGTGGTCCAGTACATCTCCCTAACACACCCCACACGTGCTCGATGGCTTTAAGTCGGGATACGGAGAAAGCCAGTCCATTCACCGAGAAACTTCTCCGTCTGAGAACTCCTCAATCTGTACTGCTTGATGCGGCCGAATGCAACCTTGAAAAAACGCTCAAGGGGAAGAAGTAAATGTCGCAATTACGTTTCCCGGTGAGTGTTCGGTGTTCAAATACTTGGAGGTCGGGACATCCATGCTCCTTTCGAGTACACCTCCAGACGGCATAAAACCACCAGAAACCTCCTGTCAGGACGAGCGCGAGTAACAAACGGGCTGTAGATGACTGCTACAACAGTATGCGAGCCTCCAACAGGAGAAGACAATACCTGTCCGAAGTTTCTATATTTTCGAACAGTACTGCGGAAGAAACCTGGTTAGCGGAAACTAAAACTTGTTATCTGTAATCTTGGAGGGAAGGCGAAGCTATTCATCTTTCTGTCGCAGGTTTCCATAAAGAGAGATGTACGGCTACGTGGCTTACATTGAGAAAGGCCTCGCTGTCGAATATGATGTCTGTTATAAATAAATATTTGGTCAGCATACTGAAGAGGGTGTTGCTCTATTCTTGTATTCTTGCGTTGGTATCTTCATTGACTAGCAAAAGAGCGGCTTCCAGAATGAGATTTTTCACTCTTCAGCGGAGTGTGCGCTGATACGAAACTTCCTGGCAGATTAAAACTGTGTACCGGACCGAGACCCGAACTCGGGACCTTTTCCTTTCGCGGGCAAGTGCTCTACCAACTGAGCTACCCAAGCATGACTCACGCCCTGTCCTCACAGCTTTACTTCTGCCAGTACCTCGTCTCCTACCTTTCAAGCTTTACAAAAGCTCTCCTGCAAACCTTGCAGAACTAGCACTCCTGAAACAAAGGTATTGCGGAGACATGGCTTAGCCACGGCCTGGGGTATGATTCCAGTGCGATTTTCACTCTGCAGCGGAGGTTGCGCTGATATGAAGCTTCCTGGCGTTCTGGAAACGTCCCCCAGGCTGTGGCTATGCCATGTTTCCGCAGTATCCTTTTTTTTCAGGAGTGCTAGTTCTGCAAGGTAGCCGGCCGGTGTGGCCGTGCGGTTCTAAGTGCTTCAGTTTGGAACCGCGTGACCGCTACGGTCGCAGGTTCGAATCCTGCCTCGGGAATGGATGTGTGTGATGTCCTTACGTTAGTTAGGCTTAAGTAGTTCTAAGTTCTAGGGGACTGATGACCTCAGTAGTTAAGTCCCATAGTGCTCAGAGCCATTTGAACCATTTGATTTTCTGCAAGGTAAACAGGAGAGCTTCTGTAAAGTTTGGAAGGTAGGAAACGAGGTACTGGCAGAAGTAAAGCTGTGAGTATGGGGCGTGAGTCGTGCTTAAGTAGCTCAGTTGCTAGAGCACTTGCCCGCGAAAGGCAAAGGTCCCGAGCTCGAGTCTTGGTCCGGCACACAGTTCTAATATGCTAGGAAGTTTCAAAAGGGAGGCTGCTGTCTCCACCATAATTTCGGTTACTCAAAATTACTGTCAATCAGGACGAGAGATATGTTGCAAGGGGGCTGTTGACAAAGAAAGGTGAGTATGGAGTAGGAAGTTTACTCTCTCGACCCGCTCTGCGCTGAGAATCGCGACGGAAGGCCGGCGTTACCGTTTGCTGCAACGATCCCTTATTTACGGCAGCGCGAACAATCTCCGTTGTCGTAAATCCATTCACTACGAGTATGCTGAAGACAGCATTCACACAAGGTGGTGAGACCTACAACGTGCTGACATTGAAACGTCCCCTTAGAAAAATTAATGAATTACTGTGCTGATAAACCTATTACGTTATTTGATTTTCAAACAGCTGAGCAGAACTGAACGTACTCAGACATCTCGTTCTTTACCGATTCTGATCAACACTAAACTGACACACAATGTTTTTAGCGCTACTCAATCTGACTTTCAATAATCCCTACAAGAGAATGGCCCTGACTAACATTAACCTGTAAGTTTCACAAATCACTTACCTCACAAAAATCTTCGTTACTCGAACTACTGCAATACAGCGAGCGCCACTACTGCCAGCTAAATAAAAGATTCTAACAATTGAAGGCAGTAATTACTGACAGGCATAGTTAGCAAATGAAAGATTTTGATAAAGAACAAACAATATATTTACCTTAATAGTGTTCAAAGGTCATAATATATATATATCAGTTCATGACATCCAGTCTTACAAATTTACTGTCTCTGATGGACACACGTCCAGATCGTTCGCTCTCAAAACTAGACAATCTCTCTCCCCACATCCATCACTGCTGGCGGCTCACCTCCAACTGCGGAACGCTACGCGCTGTTAACAGCCAACTGCCCAAAAGCAGATTCAAACAATGCAAACCAACCACAGCCTTCACACAGCACAGTCAGTGATTTTGATATAAAGCGCTACGTGGCGATACCAACATAAAAACCTAAACAGCCTACTTACAGCATGAGGAAAGTTTCCAACCGATTTCTCATACACAAGCAGCAGTTGACCGGCGTTGTCTTGTAAAACGTTGCTGTGATGCCTCGTGTAAGGAGGAGAAATGCGTAGCATCGTGTTTTTGACTTCGATAAAGGTCGGATTGTAGCCTATCGCGATTGCGGTTTATCGTATCGCGACATTGCTGCTCGCGTTGGTCGATATCCAATGACAGAATATGGAATCGGTGGGTTCAGGAGTGTAATACGAAACGCCGTGCTGGATCCCAGCGGTCTCGTATCACTAGCAGTCGAGATGACAGGCATCTTATCCGCATGGCTGTAACGTATCGTGCAGCCACGTCTCGATCCCTGAGTCGACAGATGGGGACGTTTGAAAGACAACAACCATCTGCACGAACAGTTCGACGACGTTTGCAGCAGCATGGACTATCAGCTGGGAGACAATGGCTGTGGTTACCCCTGACGCTGCATAAAAGACGGGAGCGCCTGCGATGGTGTACTCAACGACGAACCTGGGTGCACGAATGGCAAAACGTCATTTTTTCGGATGAATCCAGGTTCCTTTTACAGCCGTCATGATGGTCGCATCCGTGTTTGGCGACATAGCTGTGAACGCACATTGGAAGCACTGGCGTACCACCCGGCGTGATGGTATGGGGTGCCATTGGTTACACGTCTCGGTCACCTCTTCTTCGCAATGACGGCACTTTGAACAGCGGACGTTACATTTCAGCTCTGTTAAGACCCGTGGCTCTACCCTTCATTCGATCCCTGCGAAACCCTACATTTCAGCAGGATAATTCACGACCGCATGTTGAAAGTCCAGTAGGGGCCTTTCTGGATACAGAAAATGTGCGACTACTGCCCTGGCCAGGAAACTCTCCTGATATCTCACCAACTGAAAACATGTGGTCAATGGTGGCCGAAAACATGGTACAAATGACTCTGAACACTATGGGACTTAATATCTGAAGTCATCAGTCCCCTACAACTTAGAACAACTTAAACCTAACCAACCAAACACACACATCCATGGCCGAGGCAGGATTCGAGCCTGCGACAGTAGCGGTCGCGCGGATCCAGTTTGAAGCGCCTAGAACCGCTCGGCCACTCCGGCCGGAATGGTGGCCGACCAACTGGCTCGTCACAATACGCCAGTCACTACTCTTGATGAACTGTGGTATCGTGTTGAAGTTGCATGGGCAGCTGTACCTGTACACGCCATCCAAGCTCTGTTTGACTCAATGCCCAGGCATATCAAGGCTGTTATTATGGCCAGAGGTGGTTGTTCTGGGTACTGATTTCTCAGGACCTATCCACCCAAATTGCTTGAAAATGTAATCACATGTCAGTTCTAGTATCATATATTTGTCCAATGAATACCCGTTTATCATATGCATTTCTTCTTGGTGTAGCAATTTTAAAGGCCAGTAGTGTAGTTCTCTCTTTCCAGTTGGGCGATAATTCATTATCTTTTTTGTAATTCTATCAATATGATCCATTTCATTCTCTTCTGTCTTGTCATTAACTGAAAATATTTTGAAATCTAAACTTATTGTTTCATTCCTTATTTTATTCACTGTTTTACGGCCTCGTACATGCCAATGTCCCTCATTCTGAACGATACAGGTACAGCCATAACTTTATACAGCCATAACTTTATGAAATTTAATTTGAATTTCGTTAATTTGAATTTCCTTTCTTCGTCCTTAAGTTCTTCAAACTGTTCCACAGATAGCGTGTTATATATTAATTTTCTTCCAAATATATTTTCTATACTTATAACCAATATCACGTCCAAGATACATGAATTGGATATTTGTTCTAAAATTTTCTCATTTATAATCATTTTCAACCTGACTGAATTCTTTCTTTTGAAAGCCATTCTCTTTGTTACTAGCAGATATAGTTAAGTGGTATTGCGTTCTGACTCAATCTGTTTACTGCCCTTCGTAAATTATCTTCTGTTTCCTGCATAATTGTCTGGTCATTGACACATAATAATTTAATGGTACACCACATCCTATTTCAATTTCTATGTTTACTTCATCTTTCCACATGATATCTATGTCTTCAATAGAGAAATTAAGTAAGGTGGGTGACAGACTGCAGCCTTGTCGAACATTGTGACATATTAAAATTTCATATGACGTTTTCGAACCTGAACTTGCAACTTTCTTGTATTTACACAGGGGCCCTTCTACCATTAATTAGATCTTCGGAAAAACCCCTTACTTCCAATATTTTCCAAAAAAAGTCTTTTTACTTCATCAAAGATACCTTCAAAATCAATAAATGCTAAATGCGTTCCTAAGCTCAGTCCCTGACGTCTTTCCACAATTTTTCTTATTATAAATAGTTAATCATTACAGGCTGTACTGAGCGGAATGAACAGTTTACGGAGTACAGAACATGGGCTGAGAGTAAATCGAAGAAAGACGAAAGTAATGAGATGTTCCAGAAATGATTACAGCGAGAAACTTCACACGAGGACTGATGATCATGAAGTAGATTAAGTTAAGCAATTCTGCTAACTAGGCAGCAAAATAACTTGAGATGGACGCAAGAAGAAGATATCCAAAGCAGACTAGCACTGGCCAAAAGAGCATGTCTGCCCTAGAGAAATCTGTTAGTTTCAAACACAGACAACAATCTGAAGAAGAAATTTCAGAGCATGTGCGTTTACTGCACAGCATTCTATCGCAGTGAAGCTTGGACAGTGATAAAACTGGAAAAGAAGACAATAGAAGAATTTGAGGTCTGATGTTACAGACGAATATTGAAACTCTGGTGGACTGATAAGTTAAAGAATGAGGAGGTTTCTTCCCAGACTGAGATTTAAAATTCCCTTCCACAGCTCTTACTTGGTGCAGTTTTGTCTTGGAAAAGACAGCACGTGTTTTTGTTGTTGTGGTCTTCAGTCCTGAGGCTGGTTTGATGCAGCTCTCCATACTACTCTATCCTGTGCAAGCTTCTTCAGCTCCCAGTACGTACTCCACCCTACATCCTTCTGAATCTGCTTCGTGTATTCATCTCTTGGTCTCCCTCTACGATTTTTACCCTCCACGCTGCCCGCCAGTACTAAATTAGTGATCCCTTGATGCCTCAAAATAAGTCCTACCAGCCTATCCCTTCTTCTAGTCAAGTTGTGCCACAAATTTCTCTTCTCCCTAATTCTGTTCAATACCTCCTCATTAGTTATGTGATCTACCCATCTAATCTTCAGCATTATTCTGTAGCAGCACATTTCGAAAGCTTCTATTCTCTTCTTGTCTAAACTATTTATCGTCCATGTTTCACTTCCATACATGGCTACGATCTATACAAATAATTACAGAAACGACTTCCTGACACTTAAATCTATACTTGATGTTAACAAAGTTCTCTTCTTCAGAAACGCTTTCCTTACCGTTGCCAGTCCACATTTTATATCCTCTCTACTTCGTCCATCATGAGTTATTTTGCTTCCCAAATAGCAAAACTCATTTACTATTTTACCGTCTCATTTCCTAATCTAATTCCTGTAGCATCACTCGATTTCATTCGACTACATTCCATTATCCTGGTTTTTCTTTTGTTTATGTTCATCTTATATCCTCCTTTCAAGGCACTGTCCATTCCGTTCAGCTGCTCTTCCAGGTCCTTTGCTGTGTCTGACAGAATTACAATGTCATCGGTGAACTTCAAAGTTTTTATTTCTTCTCTGTACGTTTTAATTCCTACCCCGTATTTTTCTTTTGTTTCCTTTAGTGCTTGCTCAATATACAAATTGAATAACATCGGGGATAGCCTACAACTCTGTCTCACTCCCTTCGCAACCGCTGCTTCCCTTTCATGCCCTTCGACTCTTATAACTGCCATCTGGTTCCTGTAAAAATTGTAAGTAGCCTTTCGCTCCCTGTATTGTACCCCTGCCACGTTCAGAATTTGAAAGAGAGTATTCCAGTCTACATTGTCAAAAGCTTTCTCTAAGTCTACAAATGCCAGAAATGTAGGTTTGCCTTTCCTTAATTTATTCTCTATGATAAGTCAGTGTTGCCTCACGTGTTCCCACATTTCTACGGAATCCAAACTGATCTTCCCCGAGGTCAGCTTCTACCAGTATTTCCATTCGTCTGTAAAGAATTCGTGTTAGTATTTTGCAGCTGTGGCTTATTAAACTGATAGTTCGGTAATTTTCACATCTGTCAGCACCTGCTTTTTTGGGTTTGGAATTATTATATTCTTCTTGAGGTATGATGGTATTTCGCCTGTCTCATACATCTTTCTCACCAGATAGTGGAATTTTGTCAGGGCTGACTCTCCAAAGGCTATCAGTAGTTCTAATGGAATGTTCTCTACTCCCAGGGCCTTGTTTCGACTTAGATCCTTCAGTGTTCTGTCAAACTCTTCACGCACTATAGTATCTCCCATTTGATCTTCTTCTAGCTCCTCTTCCATTTCCATAATGTCGTCCTCAAGAACATCGCCCTTGTATAGACCTGCTATATAATCGTTCCACCTTTTTGCTTCCCCTTCTTTGCTTAGAACTGGGTTTCCATCTGAGCTCTTGATATTCATGCAAGTGGTTCTTTTTTCTCCAAAGGTCTCTCTAATTTTCCTGTAGGCAGTATCTACCTTACCCCTAGTGCTTCTACATCCTTACATTTGTCCTCTAGCCAACCCTGCTTAGCCATTTTGCACTTCCTGTGGATCTCATTTTTGAGACGTTTGTATTCCTTTTTGCCAGCTTCATTTACTGCATTTCTTCTCTTACCCAAGGATTTCTATTAGCCTTCGTCTTGTTACCTATTTGATCCTCTGCTGCTTTCACTATTTCATCTCTAAAGCTATCCATTGTTCTTCTACTGGATTTCTTTCCCCCATTCTCCTCAATCGTTCCCTAATGCTCTCCCTGAAACTCTCTACAACCTCTGGTTCCTTCAATTTATTCAGGTCCCATGTCTTTGAATTCCCACTTTTTTGCAGTTTGTTCAGTTTTAACCTACAGTTCATAACCAATAGATTGTGGTCAGAGTCCACATCTGCCCCTAGAAACGTCTTACAATTTAGAACCTGGTTTAAAAATGTCTGTCTTACCATTATATAATCTATCTGACACCTTACAGTATCTCCAGGCATCTTCCGTGTATACAACCTTCTTTTATGATTCTTGAACCAAGTGTTAGCTATGGTTAAGTTATGCTCTGTGCAAAATTCTACCTGGCGGATGCCTCTTTCATCGTTAACCCCATTCCATACGCACCTACTACATTTCCTTCTCTTCCTTTTCGTACTATCGTATTTCAGTCACCAATGGCTATTAAATTTTCGTCTCCCTTCACTATCTGGATAATTTCTTTTATCTCATCATTCATTTCATCAATCTCTTCATCATCTGCAGAGCTAGTCGGTATATAAACTTGCACTACTGTGGTAGGAATGGGCTTCGTATCTATCTTGGCCACAATAATGCGTTCACTATGCTGTTTGTAGTAGCTTACCCGCATTCCTACTTTTTTCATTATTAAACCTACTCCTGCATTATCCCTATTTGATTTTGTATTTATAAACCTGTATTCACCAAACCAGAAGTCTTGTTCATCCTGCCACCGAACTTCACTAATTCCCACTATATCTAACTTTGACCTATCCATTTCCCTTTTTAAATCTTCTAACCTGCCTGCCCGATTAAAGGATCTGACATTCCACGCTCCAACCCGTAGAACGCCAGTTTTCTTTCTCCTGATAACAACATTCTCCTGAGTAGTCCCCGCCCGGTGATCCGAATGGGGAACTATTTTACCTCCGGAATATTTTACCCAAGAGGACGCCATCATCATTTAACCATACGGTAAAGCTGCATGCCCTCGGGAAAAATTACGGCTGTAGTTTCCCCTTGATTTCAGTCGTTCGCAGAACCACCACAGCAAGGCCCTTTTTGGTTAGTGTTACAAAGCCGGATCAGTCAATCATCCAGACTGTTGCCCCTGCAACTACTGAAAAGGCTGCTGTCCCTCTTCAGGAACCACGCGTTTGTCTCGCCTCTGAACAGATACCCCTCCGTTGTGGTTGCACCTATGGTACGGCTATCTGTATCGCTGAGGCATGCGAGCCTCCCCACCAACGGCAAGGTCGTTAGGGCCTGGGTGTGCTCCTGCCGAAATAGTAGTGGTGGTTGTCGACGACATTACTCGGTTGCATGCTCCATAGTTATTTGTGCATGCGTAAGTTTTGCTGCAACTGTAATGGAGAAAAACAATGATACATACACAGATGTTTGACTATCGACGTACTAAATCTTTGTAAGTATGATACCAGGAGGAAATACAGCTGTGGTAGTTAAACATGTCTGCAGCTGACTTATAAACATGGCGTGGAGACGAAGGATTCTAAATAGCAAAGTACTTGATGAGTGTCAAACGTCCCCTTAGAAAAATTATACATGACTGTGCTTAAACTGACACACAATATTTTTGGCGCAACGCAATCTGACTTTCAAAAATCCCTAGAAAAGAATCACTTACCTCACAAAAATCTTCGTTACTCGAACTACTGCAATACAGCGAGCGCCACTACCGCCAGCTACATAAAAGATTCAAACTACGGAAGGCACTAACTACTGATAGGCATAGTTAGCAAATGAAAGATTTTAATAGAGAACAAACAATGTATTTACCTTAATAGTCATAATATATATAGCAGTTCATGATATCCATTCTTACAAATGTACAGTTTCTGGTGGATACGCATCCAGATCATCCGCTCTCACAGATCCGCCATCTCACTTCCCCACATCCACCACTGCTGGCGGCTCACCTCCAACTGCGCTCCGCTACGTGCTGTTAACATCCAGCGCCCAACACTACAATAGCCAACAACAATGCAAACCAGCCACAGACTGCACACAGCACAGCCAGTGATTTTCATACAGAGCGCTACGTGGCGTTACCAATATAAAAATCTAAACAGCCTACTTACAAGTGGATATGTGGTTTCTGTACTTTGGGGCACGTCCAAGAGAGGAGGCACCACATATATAATTATGGAGAGCCTGGCCAGACATCACCTCAATGGAGATACACTCCGCTCTCAAACTCCTACAGGAGTCGGCGAAACGCCACAAGTAATAAGAATGGTGGGCAGGGACAGTATGTTAGATGTGTGTGGAGAAGTTCAGAATTTTGATCTGACAGGAGCGGCTTCTACGGTAGTCCTTGCAGCCTCTATGATCACTGTGTCTGCTGGCTTAGTAAAAATGGTTCAAATGGCTCTGAGCACTATGGGACATAACAGCTGAGGTCATCAGTCCCCTAGACTTAGAACTACTTAAACCTAAAGAACCTTAGGACATCACACACATCCATGCCCGAGGCAGGATTCGAACCTGCGACCGTAGCGGTGGAGCGGTTCCAGACTGCAGCGCCTAGAATCGCTCGACCACACGGGCGGCGCTGGCTTAGTAGTCGCCGACACTTTATCTCGGCTGGCAGCTTTCCGTAATACAAAACTGAGTTAATGGATCAACGATAAATTTGAACAGGTGTCATGTGACATCCGCCACGACCAACTGAAAAAATAGTGCCCAGAGGAACTGTTTAGTAAGCAAGAGACCAGCTTTCAAATTCCGGGCTGGCAGAAATTTTTCAGATTTTCCCATCAATGTAGATCATTGCCCACTGGCAGCTAAACAGCATTAATTCCTTTGTGTCTTCATGAATGTTGCGCTTTGTTACTTTTTTGTTTTCGTTCCCGTTTGTTTCCACTCATGCTGCTACAGTCTTATCAACAGTTTGTTCGTCAGTCGTAATATACTGACGCTCGGGTGTACCAGGAGTGACGTAATGAAGACAGATGCTGTGATCAGTAACCGTCAGAGAATTCACATATCTTGACATGTACACGGCACTGAATCCCAGTCTTCCCTCCCTACTCAACGTCCGCCGCAAGCTCGATAATTCGCGTGTCAACAACTTATGACACGTAGGCGATGGACTTTCTGCAGCATCATAGGGATGCACTGCGTGGTATATAAATAAACGACCAGCTAATTAAAACGCCGGAGTTACAATATCGCATTTATGAGGCTTCTAACATTCATACTCAATTTAAGGTATTGAAAACACTGTTCACTTGAATCCGTTCCTAGCTATTTTAAGAGTGTAATATTATAACTGGTACTCCGTACTTGTTGCGTTACGTTTTCCGTTTATCATGTTGCTTTAGGCACGCTATATAGTGATGCTTGATAGGTACCTTATAGACAATAGTTAAAATTTTATTAATTTCACGCATAGTCCAAGCAAAAGAGGACTTACACATTGCTCTGAATTAATGCCAAAGGAGACTAGTTACTATGGATTAGAAATTTGTTATATGATATCAGTAAATAACAATATTTAATGACTCATGAACACCCCAGTGAACTGAATCTTTCTATTGACTTCAAGATTCTATATTTACTATTATCTCTCCTTCCTTCATTGTGTTGCCAGTGACCTAACGTTAGCGTCATACGGATTATGTTATCAGTGTTTCAGTGATATTTCAGATTTGGCTGGTTTTAATTGTGCAAATAAACTGGTCAGATAATGCTAGCTAAAGCCATCTAAATAAGCTGATAAAAGTAAGCAAGAACTTTAACGTATGCAAATGACATGTAATCCTGGCAGGGAGGGCAAAGGGTGTCGAATGGTACAGAAATTATCTTTCACTCTGCATCGAACTGTACCGTCTCTTTAAACTTCATGGCAGATTAAAACTGTGTGCTATACTGGACCTCGTGTGCGGACCCTTACCTCTATCAAATACTGCTATTACCGATTGAGACAAATGGTTCAAATGGCTCTGAGCACTATGGGACTGAACTGCTGAGGTCATAAGTCCCGTAGAACTTAGAACTACTTAAACCTAACTAACCTAAGGACAACACACACATCCATGCCCGAGGCAGGATTCGAACCTGCGACCGTAGCGGTCGCGTGGTTCCAGACTATAGCGCCAGAACCGCTCGGCCACCAGCGGCCGCCCGGATTGAGACAGCCAAACAAAGACCTTCCCTTTTAGTCTCACATCGTTCCTACCTTTAGGTAAGGTGCTGGGCTTTAGTCTCGCTCTGACATATAAATTTAATATGCCAGCCTGTTTTAAGACAGCGCACATCCCGCTACAGATTGCAAAAACATTTCTACACTATACATTCCATTCAACTGAATTTCCGCATCCTTTGTCGTCTATGTCTCAATTATAATAACAGAAGGTCGACTTCGATC
The DNA here is from genome assembly GCF_021461395.2 of Schistocerca americana. Classification (NCBI taxonomy): domain Eukaryota; kingdom Metazoa; phylum Arthropoda; class Insecta; order Orthoptera; family Acrididae; genus Schistocerca; species Schistocerca americana. The sequence continues at coordinate 49,185,208 of NC_060120.1, forward strand.
AGCCTTTTCATTCTTTTGTAAATAATTCGTTTCGATAATGTTCTACCATGAAATATTAAACAGATCATTCTGTTTCTATCAGTCAGTAGCTGCCATCTTTGGAACTGAGAGTATTATATCCGTCTTGAATTCCGAGGCTTTACCTCCTGTCCTGCCTCATACATCTTGCGTACAAGGGACAATAAAAGGTGTGGCGACAGTTTTGGTGAATGGTTCCATAAAATAGGCAAGCGTTACAAGCCATAAACCTTCACTGGTCTTCAAAGTAGTCGCCATTACCTACAAAACACTTCTTACATCTGTTGTAAGGCTGTTGTTAAATGTCATTAAATGCTTCCTGCTAAATCGCTCGAAGCGCTGTGGTCGTGTGGTGCTGGATATCCGCAACGGTTGTGTAACCAACCTTCTTGCTCTTTGCAAGATGGCTGTTCTTCACAACTCTTCATATTCTCCAGATTGGGTGCCGGAAATCTTTATGTTTCCCCGCCTTAAATTAGCCCTGAAAGGCTTACAATTCACAGGAGTTCCACATGAGCCCGTGATTGGAGCATATAATAATAATAGACGACCTGGTGCAAGTGTTTCAACTGGACGCCACCTCGGCAACTTGCGTGCCCATGGGCCAATGGCACCCTCTGTTCCCCGGACAGTCACCCATCCAAGTGCTGAACAAGCCCAATTTTTCTCAATTTCGGTGAACGGACGGTAACCGATGTAAGTGCCAAGGTCATTGGATGCTTCGTTGAGTTACACAAGACGCATTTGTTGACAGTTTCCAAAAGCTTGACAATCGATGTCAGAAGTACGAGGGTCACTCCGAAAGAAATGGACACTATTTTTTTTAACTCCATCTTTTATTCTACATGTTTGAAAGTTTTACAGTGTGTACATACATCCTTTAGGAACAATATTTTCATTTCTCCACATAATTTCCATCCCTCTCAAATGCCTTACGTCATCTTGGAACCAGCGCCTGTATACCCGCACGGTTAAATTCTGGACCAACCTGTTGGAGCCACTGTTTGGCAGCGTGCACAAGGGAGTCATCACCTTCAAACCTTATACCACGAAGAGAGTCTTTCAGTTTTCTAAAGAGATGGTAGTCACATGGAACCAGGTCAGGACCGTAAGGTAGGTGTTTCAGTATTGTCCACTCGAGTTTTGTGATCGCTTCCATGGTTTTTTGACTGACTTGTGGCCGTGCATTGTCGTGCAACAGCAAAACATTCTGCTTTTGCCGATGTGGTCGAAGACGACTCAGTGGAGTTTGAAGTTTCATCAGTGTCTTCACTTATGCATCAGAATTTATCGTGGTTCCACTTGGCATGACGTCCACAAGCAACAGTCCTTGAGAATCGAAAAACACTTTTCCAGCAGAAGGTGTGGTCTTCAATTTTTTTTCTTGGATGAATTTGCATAATGCCACTTCATTGATTGCCTCTTCGTCTCTGGTGAAAAGTGATGGAGCCATCTTTCATCACCTGTCACAGTTCTTCCAAGAAATTCATCTCCAACATTCTCGTACTGTTCCAGAAGTTCGCTGCATACCGTTTTTCTTGTTTCTTTGTGAGCCTCTGTCGACATCCTGGGAACCCACCTGGCACAAACCCTTTTTAACGCCAACACTTTCAGTATTCTGCAAACACTTGCTTCCCCTATCCCACCGTAGCGTGACAATTTGTTCACTGTAATGCGTCTGTCAGCAGTCACCAATTCGTTAACTCCCTGCACATTGTCTGGAGTGTGTGCAGTACGAGGCCTGCCGCTGCAAGGACAATTCTCAATATTGCCGTGCCCGCTTTCATCACGTAATCTGCTTGCCCACCGACTAACAGTACTGCAATCGACAGCAGCATCTCCGTACACCTTTTTCAAACTCTTGTGGATGTTTCCCACCATCTTGTTTTCACAGCACAGGAATTCTGTGACAGCATGTTGCTTCTGACGAAAGTCAAGTGTAGCAGCCATCTTGAAGACATGCTGTGACGGCGCCACTCACGGGAACAGGTTGAACTAAGTGTTGAAAACAAGCGGGAAGGATGTATCTACACACTGTAAAACACTCACACATTCAGAATGAAAACTGTATTTTTACAAAAATAGTGTGCATTTCTTTTGGAGTGACCCTCGTATGTTGGAGCTTATGGTGAGTACTGTGAAGGCTGGTTAAGGTATTTTGTTTGTAGTTCTTGCTTACGTTATTTCCTGAGATCATTCACTGAATTTTCAGGTGCACCGTATAATTGTGTCGTGGTTGTATCGCTTAAGGTTCTCTATATTTACGATGGAATGACATCTGCACCTGGTCCGTGGTTTCTTCTTAGGTCTCTTAGTGTTCTGTAAAAAACTTCGATATCTCCCATGTCATTAATTTTAGTTTCCCTCTTCACAACTTAATCTCCTAGTTTATTTTTTTTATTTTTTTTATAATAAGCCATCAACATATTTCTTCCATGTTTCAGCACTCCTTTCTTTGCATCTTACTGGCTTGCTGTCTAAGTTGTTGGTAACTGTATAGCTGATACTCTATTCTCCCAATATTTCCTTTATTTTCTTACACACGATGCATATATATCTATATTTTTCAATTCTCATGAATAGTTCTACAGGGTTCCAATTCTGCTGAAGTCTTTCCCGCTTTGCCATTCTACACATTCTATCAATATCACTTTTATATTTCAGTATTTCCTATTGCCTGCATCATTTGCTACATTTTTATATTTCCCCTTTCTTCAGTTAAATTCCATGTCTCCTACGTTATGGAAGGAAGTGTCCCATTCACGACGTCTCTTTTGATATGGGAGGAGGTGTACAGGTTCTTGCTTTTTACGTATTTGATATTCAGTGGCTTCTCTGTTTGATTTGTACACACTACCCACACGTCTTCTAGTGCATCCCTTAACGTTTGTCAATCGCTACATGATTTACCTTACTAAATTGTCAATAACCATGGGTTTCTCCTAATATCCATTTCCCTAACTTCTTCCGTTTATTCAATTTTCAGTCTTTGTTTATTGTTTCTAAAAGTACTTCAAATTTTTCTATGGCGATCCTCTCTCTTCCCCTTTCAGTCGAAGGGTGTATGCCTCCTTACCATCAGGTTTCTTTACTATGACTCAATCGAAATTTTCTGCACGTAGAAGCATGCGTTAACGGCCTCGGTAGATTTTAAGGCAATTAGGGAACTGTTTCCCCACCGCACTTTTTGGTAAGGATAAATATCACGACTAATTGTAGAACTTAAATTTCCAGTGTTATCTTTTAAACTCAACAAGTAACAAGTAGCCACCAAGCAGTTTTCTGTTCTGTCGCGTGTGTCGTACACATTGCGCTCTCGCGGGCACAGCAGTGAAACTATTCCATTCATCTGTTGGAACGGCATCAAGCCAAAGTGGTAGGTACTAACTGCTGATGGACTCGACGCAAAATGTACAATAGTGAAGTAATCTGGCTCTTTCAAAAGTGTCACAAGCTCACGAATAAAGAATAGAATTAGCACATTTTGTCCAACATACTTTCCGTTGTAATTGCTATTAATCGCTTTAGTAGTTTTTGTGCGTCATTTTTGGACGTTGAGAACTCGATGATGGAAGCCTTTACTCCCTAAACGTAGTGTTGCGTTATGTAAGCCTTGCGTTAAGTTTACTGAAAGTTAAACACGATAACGATTGAATATAAAAAGCAGCTACGTCACATGCATACCGATAATTAATCATATTATTTTTACATATTATTTTGATGAATATTCAGATCAGAAAAAAAATTACGATAGATACCAAGCGCTGTATGTGTACAATCGGTTTGCTATTTTACCCTTTTGTAGTTTTTGTTTCAGTTCCGGGCAGTGTTAATTGGCACCACAAAACAAACGTAACAGTGTTAACATTTCTGGTCCCTCGTAAATCGTATCATCCGAACGATAACAAATGCGCGGATTTGCAACAGACCTGACGGGTTTGTCGTTCTCATTGCTATACACAATTTGTTTCGCGTTTCGCCCAGGTGCACCCGCCATGGCACGCGATGAATCTGGTACGTCAATCGGAAAAGTTATCTGGTTCGTGCGCCTCATCGGATATATTTTCTCGTAAACTCTTTCAATTTCCGATATAGTTCTACGCATACTAGTGTCGTCACTGAACGTGATATTCTGACACCCGCGTGGGACAGAGGACCTCCCCACCAATTTGGTAGCTGCTACTAAAATGCGAATTAAGGAGCATTGATATCGTTAATTATACGTTAAGCGGTATTCACACCTACTCACAGTTCTTGAGTGAACGCGCGGAATAGCTAGACCGTACATCACTGTAAGGCTCTGAGCACTATGGGACTTAACAGCTGTGGTCATCAGTCCCATAGAACTTAGAACTACTTAAAACTAACTTAACCTAAGGACATCACACACATCCATGCCCGAGGCAGGATTCGAACCTGCGGCCGTAGCAGTCGCACGGTTCCGGACTGCGCGCCTAGAACCGCGAGACCACCGCGGCCGGCGTACATCACTGTACATCATCACTGTAAGGAAATAACATAAAACAAAACTTTCGTGTTTCGGAACTTACTGAAAACTTTGATTGCAGAAAATTCATAGTAACAGTTAAGTGTAGTTTTGTAAGGAAATCGCGTGAATTATAAGAAGTATGAAAACTGTAAGTATCAACTTTCTTCTTCTTCTTCTTTTTCTTCTTCTTCATGTATCTTTCGAATGGTTGGCAGCTCTGGATCTATTAGAAGCTTGTTTATTCATGTTTACGTAATTAGGGAGGAGCAGAAAATTTTTAGGAAGGACACCCAGTGCATATATATATATATATATATATATATATATATATATATATATATATATTATTATTATTTATTGTTGGCGAATTTTCCCTAAAAGGATATCGTTAAGCTTATGACTTTGAAGGCATGTTCTTCTTGTCCTTCCAGTACTCCTTCATTCTCTTGGAGAGGGCCTCTTTTCTCTCCTCAGACCATTCTTGTTTGGTCCGCTGTTTTAGCGCTTCTGACTTTACTTCCCAATATCCTATGTGTTTTCGGAAGGTGCTTCTGTCTGTGGTGTTTGTGGTGCCAATTGCTTGTAGGTCTTTTCGGACTCCTTCCATCCAGGGTGTCGAGACTTTAAGTGTCTTGATGTGTTCTAGAATTTTCTTGGTGAGTCTTGTTTCAGGGTGTCTATCTAAATGTCCGTAGAATTTAAGGCGCCTTTTTCTCATATCGTTCTCGATGTTCGAATATGCTTCTACTGTTGAGTTCTTCTGTAGTCTGTAGCCATCTGGTGTGGGTCTTCCTCCTAAAATTTTCCTCATGATTTTACGTTCTTCTTTTTTGATTTCTTCAATTTTGATTTTCCTGTTGAGTGCTAGTGTTTCGCTGGCATACAGTACGGCGGGTTTGATCACTGTGTTATAGTGTCTGATCTTGGTGTTTCTGGAAATGCATTGTTTGTTGTAGACGTTTCGTACCATGCCTAGTGATTTCCGTGTCTTCTGTTGTCTGTCTTCGTAAGCCAGTTTCTCTGTTCCGGTCGGTTCGATGATTTCGCCTAGGTATCTGTAGTGTATGACCCCTTTAATTTTGCCGTACTTGGTTGTGATGTCGTCGCCTTCTCTTGTTAGGACTTGCGTTTTTTCAAAAGAGATTTTTAGGCCGACTTTCTCGGCGCATTCTTTCAGGATTTCGATCTGTGTTTTTGCTGATGTTGGGTCATAGGTCAGTATCGCTAGGTCGTCTGCGAATGCTAGGTAAGGGATTTCCAGTCTTTTCCTTCCTAATGTGACTGGTCTACAGGTGTTTTGTCTCCTGACTTCAGCTCCCCATTCGCTCATTACTTTGTCCAGGACGATGTTGAACTATAGCGGGCGTAGTCCATCTCCTTGTCTTAGGCCAGTGTGGATTTCAAAGGGGTCCGAGATTTCGCCCATGAATTTGACTTTGGATTTTGTATTGGTTAGTGTCTGTTCGATTAGTCTTCGGGTCTTTTGGTCTAGGCCTTATCCTCTGAGGATTTGGATGAGGGACTTTCTGTCGATCGAGTCGTAAGCCTTTTTGAAGTCGACGAAAGTGCAGATGATTTTTTTGGGGCTTGTCACGTGGGATTTTATGATTGATTTCATGTTGAAGATTTGTTCGGGGCAGGCTCTGTTGGGTCTGAAACGCGCTTGGTATTCCGAGATGGCGGGTTCCAGTTGTCCTTGCGTTCTGGTGAGAAGGCAGGTTGATAGAATTTTGTAGATGACCGGTAGCAGGGAAATTCCTCTATAATTGTTTGTGTCTGTCCTGTCACCTTTCTTGTGTAGCGGGTGAATGAGTGCGGTCTTCCAGTCGTCAGGTATGATTTCGGTTGTCCAGGTGTTCTGTACGATTTGTGTGATTTCGTTTAGCGAGTTTGGTCCTAGGTTCTTCAGCTGTTCTGCCGTTATTCCGTCTTCACCGGCTGCCTTGTTGTTTTTCAGTTTCTTTATGCACTGGAGGATTTCTTCTTTTGTTGGTGATGGTGAGTCTTCCGGTGCGTTGGCCGGTTCTCGGGGTTCGAAGGTTCAGTTAGGTTCCGGGCAATTTAGTAATTTTGAAAAGTACTTCGCGAGCTCTTCACAGTTTTCTTTGTTGGTAAGTGCCAGTTTTCCGTCTTATTTTCTGAAGCAGAGGTTCTGTGGTGATTATCCTTTGACTTGGTTGGCAAACGTCCTGTAGAAATCCCGTGTGTTCAAATTTCTGAAGTCCTCTTCGATGGAGTTTAGCTGATCGTTTATGTATTTGCGTTTCTCTTGTCTTATTGTTTTCGATGTTTGTCTTCGAATTTCATAGAAGTTGTCCTGTGTTTCTTGTATTTTGTTGCTGTTGTAGTTTGTGAAAGCTGTTCTTCGATTTTGTAGGGCGATTTCGCAGGTAGTGTTCCACCAAGGGTGCCTGGGTTTTCTAGTCAGCGGTATCAGTTCTTTGGCTGTGTTCACAATTTTTTGTTTAAAGCTGGTCCAATCTTTCGCCTCTTGTTTTTCCCAGTGTTCTGTGATGTTCGATTCTCTGATCTTTCTTGTATCAAATTTCGGTGAGGTCAATTTCTTTTTGTGTTGTCTTCTTGGTGTGAGTTTGATTTTGATTCTTGTTAGGTAGTGGTCCGAATCTATGTTGGCGCCTTTTCTCACTTGGACGTCGTGGATCTTTTTCTGGTAGTCATAGGAGATTGCCACGTGATCTATCTGGAATTCGCCTAGTGAGTGGACTGGTGATCGCCACGTCTTTTGTTTCTTGGGCTTTTTCATCAGGGAGATTGACATGATTTTGAGGTTGTTTTGCTGGCAGAGTTCGATCAGTCTGGTGCCGTTTTTGTTGGTGAATTTGTGTGCAGGGAAATTTCCTACTGTTTTTCTGTAGCGTTTTTCTCTGCCGATTTGTGCGTTGAAATCGCCTAGTAGAATTATCGCGTTGTCTTGGGGTATTTTTGCCAGGGTGGTTTCGAGTTTGTCCCAGAATTTGTCTGTTTCTTCTGGTTTGTCCTTGTTGTCTGCGTTCGTGGGGGCATGTACGTTGATGAGGGTGTAGTTCTTGTTGGCGTGTTTGATTCGCATGGTCATGAGCCTGTTGTTGATCGCGTTGACTTCTTTTACTGAGTCTAGGATGTTTTTGTTCACTGCGAAGGCCATGGCGAGGAGTGCTCCTCCTTTGCCGATTTTCCTGTTGGTTCCACTCTTGAAGAATCTGTAGTTTCCGTAGTCTATTGTGTCTGAATCCGTGTATCTTGTTTCTTGTAGCGCTGGGATCGAGATCTTTTGACTGGTGAGTTCCGTTGTTAGATTGTGTAATTTTCCCGTTTGTATTAGTGTCTGTATGTTGAAGGTGCCAAAGTATGTGTGTGTTTTCTTGGGTAGTTTGCCAGAGCGCTCCGACTCGCCCTTTAGTACATCTCCAGGTCCCCCAGAATCCGAGTGCCTGGTTGCCGTCTTGCGACGGGTGGATCGTCCACCTGGGGTAATGTTGTTTTTAGGTGTACTTGCCATTATGCTTGTAATTCGTCTGGCTTGCGCCAGTTTGGTAGAACCAGGGATTTTCAGTTCCTGGAGCTCGTATCAGCCGCACCATTGGTGACAGACGCTGGCCAGAGTACTGGTGGTTACCACACAGACGTGTCTGGGCTTTTGTGTTAGTTTTCTTCGTTTCGCCGGTTTTTACTCCGGGTACTTATCTTCGAGGATGTGATAGTTTTGGTCCGCCCCGAGTATTTGATTTCCTCGGTGCCACTCATATCTGGGAGGCTTTCCCCTATCCGCCACCTGGGGAGGCGCCCGATGGAGGATCTATCAACCTCACACGGGATATACACATACACACACACACACACACACACACATATATATATATATATATATATATATATATATATATATATACATGTGTGTGTGTGTGTGTGTGTGTGTGTGTGGGTGGGTGGATGGGTGGGTGGTGAGTCACCTACTGCCACCCTGAATAATTCCGAAAGTATCATAGTAGCTGAAAAGTTTGTGGGACAAAAGTTGCCTGGGACAACGGGGGCCACAATATGACGCTGGTTTTTTGTGGACTTACATATCTCTAAAGCGACCAACCCTAGCAACAGAAACCAACGTGTAATATCACAACTTGTTGTGGATTGGCAGGAGACCAACCCACTACGTTTGGAGAAAGCCGAAAGGCACGCGTTTAAGCTCACGCAGGCTGGCGTGAGGTCTGGAACAGGACAAGGTACGTAGACTTCAGAAAAAAGGGGGTACTTGGTGGAATACTCAACTTTAATCCATTAATGTTGAACGTAGCTCTTGTCTGTACATTATTTACAATCTCAATAGCAACTGATAATGGCGCCTTGCTAGGTCGTAGCAAATGGCGTAGCTGAAGGCTATGCTAACTATCGTCTCGGCAAATGAGAACGTATTTTGTCAGTGAACCATCGCTAGCAAAGTCGGTTGTACAACTGGGGCGGCGCTCGGTCTGCAATCACTGATAGTGGCGACAAGCGGGTCCGACGTATACTAACGGACCGCAACCGATTTAAAGGCTACCACCTAGCAAGTGTGGTGTCTGGCGGTGACACCACACGACTTATATGTCAATTTATAATGCACACTTTGTTTTTAAAACAGATACACAGCTGAACGAAATATTTACTACACACTGTACCTACCTTACAGTATTATCAATCTGACAAGTTGTTAGCTGCCCACCAAGCACTGTCAGACACTAAAGCACACTTCTAGTGCTCCGTACATTACATAAATAACAAAACGACTCTTCACCATATCTGGTTATGGTTTCCATCTTCTCTGCTTACTAGATAAGGCTACATTTGCTTAATGGTAAGGCGACCGCTGGCAATAAGCGGGAAGACTGCGTTCGAGCCCTGAACCGGCACAACTTTTCATTGTCCTCATCCCATTGTACAGCTGACAGTTATCCGTATTCGCAGCTATAATACATTTCATGTATTTTATAACGGAGTGCATGTCCGAAGCAACTCTACATCGTACTTCTGAACAACACAGGCACTGCAATATATATATATATATATATATATATATATATATATATATATATATCCGCCGAAACCCGAATAACGACTTCCAATTGAAGTGTCTCTCCTGTATGTATGAACTTGTATACATGTATAACTGTAGGTTGTAGACACATGGTTGACGACGTTTGGAAGTTTGGGTCTGGCCGTGAGTTGTGCTCGGATAGCCTAATGTAAGGCGACCACTCGGGATGAACGGGAAATCCAGGTTTGAGTCCCGGTCCGGCATAAATTTTCATTGTTGTCATTCCATTACACGACTGATGGTCGTTCATGTTCGCAACTTCGAATACATTTCATGTTGACAGTATAGGCAACCCGGATCTACGGCGCACAACGATCCAGCTGAATCCTCGTCTCGGCTGGTCAACCGAATCCTCAACCGAAAAACACGTCTGGTGTGTGATACATGGCATTAGTGACAGTACATGTGTTGTATGATAGGATTCTCTTATGGACGCACCTAATTTGTGCGCCTGGTAAGTCAGTGTGATAAGCTTCTTTTCCTGGTTTACGTGTTCGTATGAATGTGCATGTGATCACCCCCCCCCCCCCTTCCAATGAAATTATGAAAACATAATAGGTTGTCACATAAGCTGCAACAAATTAACACAACCGTTTCACAATCACATAGTTCCTCTGTGCTCTCTCAAAACATTCATTTTTAACGCTGTCTATCTATCAGCTCTCTGGTGTGATCCAGCTATGCCCTCTGACCAGACTAATGTACTGTTCCGGCTGGCTTGGGCAGGAATGGAGGCAATCGTTCTGCAAAATTCAGTTTAGTGGGGCAACGTTGAACTGTTAGTTCTTAATTTTTAAATGGGCTAACAACGGCTTTTGTTTATTTCAGTAGAGAGTGGAAAACGTTTGTGTCCTTGTTTTTATTATAAATTGGATATTTTATGATGCTACAGGTTAAAGTAATCTCATTGTTTTACAACATCTATTACTCGAACTCTGAACCAGACCTGGGTTCAATTAACACTCTCCGTACCATTATTGCAGACCCTACGAGTCAACAATTTCATTTAAAGATAATAGGTTTTATGTAGAAATCTTGCAATTAAGTGACACAATAATTTTAATGAGAACCTTGTATGCCAGCACCTGTGATTGCTATACACTGTGTCTTCTACAGGAATATGAGCGCACGACTTAAATTGTTTCTCGTGATTGTGTTAAGAATTATTTCTCTTGATTATGTTACCATATTATACTGTACTTGGCTTCTGTGTAAGTCTACTGATTTGTCGGCTTTTGCCATTTTTTCCTATTCGTGTCATCAGATCGAATTAACTATTTGTGTGAGAACGTATCAAATCTGAAATTTCAGAATTTTTTTTACGTTCTATGTTTCTACATAACAGCCTTTCCATGTATCGTTTCCATCCGACAAAACTTTCTTCAGGTGTAGTTCATCACACAAATAAAATCCATTCCTTAAGAACAATGAAAAACGTGAATGATTTAGGATATACTAAGCGATGACATTACTTTAGGTTCACTACAGAACAAACTGTATTGAAAGTAATGTGAGAATTAAGTTTCAGATGCAGTGATCTAGGAATCCATATTAGCCTACAAGCGCCCTAATGTCGAGTGACCATAAAATCTCTATACCTTCTCTACAGAAAAAAAGGAATTTCAGGTGCTCCCAATAGCATGGAAAAATGAAGGAAATAAAAGAAGAAGTAGCCAGTACTTAATAAATACGAGCCTAGTAAGTGAAATAACGACACCTTATCAAAGATAATTAATTAGGTAAATATTAGTATTTGAGAATACACCGTTGCAATGATCAGTTGAAATAACGTAAGACTACTACATAGAAAGCATGGTTATACAAGATGGCATCGGTAACACAAGGGTAGGCCGATGCAGATGAAGAACATTTATCTCAATAAACGATATTCACTGGTATCAAATATTGACATACAAATAATAATCTGAAACAGAGTACTGTATGAAAAATTAACATTGAAACATGCGAAGACCAGAGAATAAATAACACAAAAAATTGGAGTTCTAATTTACATTGCTGTTGTGGTCTTCAGTCCTGAGACTGGTTTGATGCAGCTCTCCATGCTACCCTATCCTGTGCAACGTTCTCCTTCTCCCAGTACTTACTGCAACCCACATCCTTCTGAATCTGCTTACTGTATTAATCTCTTGGTCTCTCCTCTACGATTTTTACCCTCCACGCTGCCCTCCAATGCTAAATTTGTGATCCCTTGATGCCTCAGAACATGTACTACTAACCGGTCCCTTCTTTTTGTCAAGTTGTGCCACATACTCCTCTTCTCCCCAATTCTATTCAATACTTCATCATTAGTTATGTGATCTACCCATCTAATCTTTAGCAGTCTTCTGTAGCACCACATTTCGAAAGCTTCTATTCTCTTCTGGTTCAAACTATTTGTCGTCCATGTTTCACTTCCATACATGGCTACACTCCATACAATGCTTTCAGAAACGACTTCCTGACACTTAAATTTATACTCGATATTAACAAATTTCTCTTCTTCAGAAACGCTTTCCTTGCAACTGCCATATTTTACATAATGATGTTAAAAATTACAATGATAGCAAGACAGATAAAATAGTGAAGAAGAGAAGACCAGAATGAAATGACGACGGAAGGAGTCTATGGGAAACCCTTTCCCAAATGGAAATTGATTATTGCGACATATGCCAAGAAATTCTACAATATTTAACATGCCTCTCATCAGCACTGCGTAAAAGAGTTTGATGAAAATTTTTTGAAATACAGTCACTGCCTTCGTTTCACTGTATATTTCTTACTATTTACTTCAGTGTCGCGACTTTGGCCGTAGCTTTCAAGATCAAGGCGAAGACTGAACTCTAACGTATGGATAACAAAGCAAATAATGTAATAAAGTTTGATGAACAAAATTTTGGAAGTATTAATTACAAATTCAGTATCAGACATGTCTGAGTGACATGTCGTCGTCGAAATATTACGAAACATACCTTCATACCTTATACCTGTACACATATATCCCCTAGCCCCCCCCCCCCCCCCCCCCCCCCACGGGGACGACTCACACCCTTATACCAGACGAGTGTAACCCCTATGTTTGCGTGGTAGAGTAATGGTGGTGTACGCGTACATGGAGAACCTGTTTGCGCAGCAATCGCCGACATACTGTAGCTGAGGCGGAATAAGGGGAAGCAGCCCGCATTCACCGAGGTAGATGGAAAACCGTCTAAAACCCATCCACAGACTGGCCGGCTCAACGAACCTCGACACAAGTGTGTTTGGCGGATTCGTGCCGCTCACCAGGCGCTCCTTCCCAATTCGGAAATCGTGCGTTAGACCGCACCGCTAACCGGGCGGGCATGCTTGGATATACTTGATATATCCTTTTGTGCGACGCAGCCAGGAGAGAAGGGTGCTCCTTTGGCGTGAATAGCCGCTTTAAGCAGCTCTCACGGCCGTTCACCGCTACGATATCAAATGTCTGATGGCTGTCACCTCGGGTTTCACTGCGAGCAGCGCATCCGTGGAAGACTTCGAAACACGCCACAGCTGCCAGTGAACCGTAAACGAGGTATCGTTTCCACGTTTCTTTCCCATATTCTGTTCCAAAATTTTCCTAAATGTAATTTAATTGTTATTTTATTTCACACGAAGTGCCTCATTCACAATTGGAATTGCTATTAGGAATGATGGGCTATTATTAATTTAAACAAACCTCTCTAAGGATTTTAGAATGCTAATAAGTCATAGAAAGTGGGTTATCTGAACGGAGAAACGGCCACAGACCCTATTCTCCTTCGTTGATAATTATTTTTATAGCTGAAGAGTGATCCCATTATTCTGTATAGTTAATATGTTATTAGGCAGAAGAGTTGCTTGTGGCTTCACATTGATGCGAGAGCTCAGTTTGAATGTGTACTTCGGCGTGGAAACATGATCTGTAACCTTCAAGAAACTGACTATATTGGTCACATCTTCGTCATTTACTAGTAGTGTCCCCATATTATTCAGTTTTCACGCTGAACAAGCGGATTATGCAAAAAGGATTATGGAAATGGTATTAAGGTTCATGGAGTATAAATTAATAAAAAATTAGGTTTTTTGATGACACTGTAATTATGTAAGCGACAGCAACCAATTTAAAAGGTCAACAAATAAACCGAATGAATAACATGTTGAAATTAGTTCATAAGAGTAACATAAACAAAATTTCACTGCCCCTAAACCAGGTGGTACTGAGGGAAATAGTTTAAGAAATGATAGTAACAATCAAACATTTAAAAGTTTAGGCAGCAAACGAACTGAATGTAAAATACGGAATGGCAATGAAATGAATCTTTACAGAAAAGAAAATGTCCGTTAAAACTTGTAGAATTTATATGGACATACAAGTCAAACATGGACTGCAGACAGTACAAGCAGTGTCGGAAGTTCCATGCGGCTTTTCGCGGATGATGCTGTAGTATACAGAGAAGTTGCTGCATTAGAAAATTGTAGCGAAATACAGGAAGATCTGCAGCGGATAGGCACTTGGTGCAGGGAGTGGCAACTGACCCTTAACATAGACAAATGTAATGTATTGCGAATACATAGAAAGAAGGATCCTTTATTGTGTGATTATATGATAGCGGAACAAACACTGGTAGCAGTTACTTCTGTAAAATATCTGGGAGTATGCGTACGGAACGATTTGAAGTGGAATGATCATATAAAACTAATTGTTGGTAAGGCGGGTACCAGGTTGAGATTCATTGGGAGAGTGCTTAGAAAATGTAGTCCATCAACAAAGGAGGTGGCTTACAAAACACTCGTTCGACCTATACTTGAGTATTGCTCATCAGTGTGGGATCCGTACCAGGTCGGGTTGACGGAGGAGATAGAGAAGATCCAAAGAAGAGCGGCGCGTTTCGTCACTGGGTTATTTGGTAACCGTGATAGCGTTACGGAGATGTTTAATAAACTCAAGTGGCAGACTCTGCAAGAGAGGCGCTCTGCATCGCGGTGTAGCTTGCTCGCCAGGTTTCGAGAGGGTGCGTTTCTGGATGAGGTATCGAATATATTGCTTCCCCCTACTTATACTTCCCGAGGAGATCACGAATGTAAAATTAGAGAGATTAGAGCGCGCACGGAGGCTTTCAGACAGTCGTTCTTCCCGCGAACCATACGCGACTGGAACAGGAAAGGGAGGTAATGACAGTGGCACGTAAAGTGCCCTCCGTCACACACCGTTGGGTGGCTTGCGGAGTATCAATGTAGATGTAGATGTAGATAATAGAAGCTTTTGGCATGTCATGATACAAATGAATGCTGAGAATTGGATGGCTAGATTGGGTAAGTAATGAAGTATTGAAAGTAATTAGGGAGAAGAGAAACCAGCGGCACTGATTTAATGCTGAAAAGTACTTCAACTAACATTTCCTACCTCTGTCTCCAATTATTGTGTATTTTCCACTGTAGACCAATCTGGAACCGTTAACTGGTATTCATAAGCGCAATCCACCAAGTTGTTCTCGTTCGTCGAAGTGTACTTTTGGTTACTGATGATATTACTTGCAAGACAATTCTAGTTACAAACTGTATGTCTAATTATAGTTAAGAGATTGATACCAATAGCGGAAGGATGTTTGTCAGACGTGCAACATGGCATTACCCCTCTGACCGTCTGTTCACTTTGGCACAAGTAACAGATTAAAGAAGATGAAGAGAATTAAGACCACGTACCTCTTGATTTGACGGCTAATTTGATAAGGTAAAACGGAGATTCTATGGGGATCAGTCAAGGACGTATGAGTACTAGGGCATCTGACATTCAGTTATCATGCAGAAGTAATAGAAGAACTATCCATACTGTAAGGAAAGGGCCATAATCTGCATATATTATTGAGAAAGTAAGTTAAGGCTGTCAACTCTAACCATCGACTTTCAATATTGATACCAACGCTACCATTCATTAAGAAGTGGAATTTTAGTTTCATTGACGATGCTGTTCGCTGAAGATCAGTTTATAATAGGAGAAGCTGAAAGATTCAAACTGCAGTACATAAGTTGAGTTAAACTGCAGTGTGGTGTCACCGCCAGACACCACACTTGCTAGGTGGTAGCTTTAAATCGGCCGCGGTCCATTAGTACATGTCGGACCCGCGTGTCGCCACTGTCAGTGATCGCAGACCGAGCGCCACCACAAGGCAGGTCTCGAGACACGGACTAGCACTCGCCCCAGTTCTACGGACGACTTTGCTAGCGACTACACGGACGAAGCATCGCTCATTAGCCGAGCAGCTAGTTAGCATAGCCTTCAGCTAAGTCAATGGCTACGACCTAGCAAGGCGCCATTAGCATTACATTGCATTTATCTAGAGAGAGTCTCACTTGTATCATCAAGAACGCTGTATACAAATGATGGATTAAAGTTAAGTATTCCAGCAGCTACGTACTTTTCTTTATAGCATTCATTACGTACCCTGTTTCAGACCTCACGCCACCCTGCGTGAGTTAGCGCGTGCATCTTGGCCGCCTCTTTCTATTAGTGTACGTAGTGTTGGCAAGTCTGCCGACACTACATGCAGTTAAATATATATTGATAATATTGATAGATAAAAGAAAAGTGGTGGCATATCAAGGATTGAAATCCATAAGAGCTAAAACTGTTATAAATGGTTAAATAGTTAGTTGCAGTTATAAATTTTCGGAGTAAGTGGATGTAGAGCTGATTTTGGTCCGATTTAGACATTTCTCAGGATCCAGGTAACTTACATTAAAACATAGCGTGTGGGAAGATGTAGTAATCATGTTTTGAGAGTAATAAACTTGTAATTGCTATGTAGCGACCCTAACATCAGATCATTTACCATAAATTAAAGTATCAGAGACGAAGTTACTTCACTTTTTTGGAGGGTTCTTTTACTCGACTATGAAAGAAACGCCGACATTAGACAACAATTTAATGTAGAAACCATTACAACTGTAAACGAAAAATATTGAATGTATGGTGTCCAGCGTACGTCTGACAATAGGCTAAATAAATCTGCCCTGCTGTACAACCAAACAGAAAAGAGAAGCTTTGGACGTCCCTTGAAGAGATGCTGTGAACTGTTCTGAGGCGAAATAGCCCAGAGGGCCTGTTCACTGTAGGCGACGATGATAATGACGGTTGGCGGTGCTATGACAGACTACTTTACCATAGTTTACAGTTTATTACTGAATTATCCTTTTGCCATTTCTAGACTAGTTGCTGTAAGATACACGTCTAACAAGTGGTATCAGAATGGCTTGGAGGCTTGCGTTGAAGCAGGTAATCTTCTTCTTCTAGTTACTGCCAATCGTAACTACGGCACTGACGATTTTGTAGTGCTTTTGTTATCAATGCGTATGGCTACCCTCCTGTCGCCGCAGCCTTCAGCTACATAAGAGAGGGAACCTGTGGGTGGGATGTCTGTGAATTTTGTAAACATCGTTATATTAGTGGTCATATCTTAACTCTGTCGCAGTTCGTGACGCGGAAATTGGAGAACAGACCCGCACTGGCCCAGACGAGCGTAGTGTAACTTGCCTGGAAGTACAAATGGGTGGGGTCCCTAAAACTGGCTTTTTCAATTCGGACCTTTTCTTGACCGTGTGCCCTGTCCACACCACGTACCTGATAATCCCGCGGCAGTCGTACTGTCCTGCTCCACACTGCTGCCGGCTTGCCTAAAATTCTCTATTTAAATATGCAAGCGGGTTTAGGACAGCCACTCAACGTTAACACTGTTCTACGTCTGGTATGAACATCTACTCTACTGGCCATTAAAACTGCTACACCAAGAAGAAATGCATATGATAAACGGGTATTCATTGGACAAATATATTATACTAGAACTGACATGTGATTACATTTTCACGCAATTTGGGTGCATAGATCCTAAGAAATTAGTTCCCAGAACAACCACCTCTGGCCGTAATAACGGCCTTGATACGCCTGAGCAGTCAGTCAAAGTGAGCTTGGATGGCGTGTACAGGTACAACTGCCCGTGCAGCTTCAACACGATACCACAGTTCATCAAGAGTAGTGATTGGCGTATTGTGACGAGCCAGTAGCTCGGCCACCATTGTCCACACGTTTTCAATTGGGGAGAGATCTGGAGAATGTGCTGGCCAGGGCAGCGGTCGAACATTTGCTGTATCCAGAAAGGCCCGTACAGAACCTGCAACATGCGGTCTTGCATTATCCAGCTGAAATGTAGGGTTTCGCAGGGATCGAATAAAGGGTAGAGCCACGAGTTGTAACACATCTTAAATGTAACGTCCACTGTTCAAAGTGCCGTCAATGAGAACAAGAGGTAACCGAGACGTGTTACCGATGGCCCCCCATACCATCACGCCGGGTGAACGCCAGTATGGCGATGACGAATACACGCTTCCAATGTGCGTTCACCGCGATGTCACCAAACACGGATGCGACCATCACGATGCTGTAAACAGAACGTGGATTCATCCGAAAAAATGATGTTTTGCCATTCGTGCACCCAGGTTCGTCGGTGAGTACACAATCGCAGGCGCTCCTGTCTTTGACGCAGCTTCAAGGGTAACCGCAGCCATAGTCTCCGACCTGATTGTACATGCTGCTGCAATCGTCATCGAACTGCTCGTGCAGATGGTTTTGTCTTGCAAACGTCCCCATCTGCTGACTCAGGGATCGGGACGTGGCTGCACGATCCGTTACAGCCATGTGGATAAGATGCCTGTCATCTTGACTGCTAGTGATACGAGGCTCTTGGGATCCAGCACGGCGTTTCGTATTATCCTCCTGAACCCACCTATTCCATATTGTGCTAACAGTCATTGGATCTCGACCAACGCGAGCAACAATGTCGTGATATGATAAACCGCAGTCACGATAGGCTACAATCCGACCTTTATCAAAGGCGGAAACGTGATGGTACGCATTTCTCCTCCTTACACGAGGCATCACAACAACGTTTCACCAGGCAACGCCGGTCAACTGCTGTTTGAGTATGAGAAATCGGTTGGAAACTTTCCTCATGTCAGCACGTTGTACGTGTCACCACCGTCGCCAACCTTGTGTGAATGCTCTGAAAAGCTAATCATTTGCATATCACAGCTTCTTCATCCTGTCCGTTAAATTTCGCGTCTGTAGCACGTCATCTTCGTGGTGTAGCAATTTTAATGACCAGTAGTGTATATTCTGAGGCGATATGGAAATCTAAGTCGTAAATGTGTATCCCAATTGACAGTTGCGACCGAACCGCCGAATCTTTCCATCAGTAAATGGGGTATGTTCTCAACCGACTCGGTTGTTTTAACCCCCTCCACTGACGGAATGACCCGCTTCCTAATTCCGTATGTATAAAGCCAATACGGACTTGTAGCTGTCACGCCTTTGCGCCTACTGCTACGTATTTTAACCGTAAATAGCGCAGTCCTATTGGTAAGAGGTAGTAGTGAATTCACGTTGTTAATATTTGAATACAGCACAACTGCCACAAGCTCAGCTCACTTTTACTCCACTCCTACCCTCGCCATTGCACCACATTAACTAGGAGCTACATGGACCTTGCTAAATTCACTTGCGTATACATTTTTGACCGTTACTCGCCAGTATTTGCCTAATGATTAGTACACTCCTAACCGGACTATTTTCCAAAGAGCTGTGATGATTGAACGGGTTCGATCCACGGCCTACAGTGCCCTACAGTTCACACGGTAACACTGCCTACCTGACCCACTTAACTTGGTAGTGAGCTTATGTATCCAATCACCACTGCTAGCAGCAGTGGATAATCCTATCAGCACGACGAGAGCAGCAGACTTACCGTCGAATCCTCCTGAAAATACTTATAACTACGGTCGCCAGCTCCGAAGGAGCAAAAGAATTAATCAATTTTTTGGGTCGTTTCAAAGTGAAACGGCTTGAGTTGAATTTAAACTTAATTCTGAATATTACTATTTCTGATCATTCTAGGTGATTCCACAAAGCAAATACTCTGTCAATTTCTGTGAGTTGGCTTGGTAATTACCACCAAGACAATTTAAGCAACTTAGGTTAACAAACATCAACCCTTCAACTTATTTAATGATTTTGGATGTTACTCTTTGGACAATTGATATAGAATTAGTTAAGTGACTTTACTTGAAAGGTTACTCAGAAAAATTTAAGTAACTATAAATAGGCGACTCATTCTGGTGTGACCATTGCTCTTTTCAACATTCTTATACGCTAAAGTATTCTACAACCAAAAGAATTGTAAATGAAAGAGGCGATGGTGGCCTCAGTCTGATTTCACAACACTAAATTTGAGGTTACTACACTTTACAATGAACAACATGCGTCGTAATTTTACTCATTACTATATTCTGTCCTCTGCACTTGCACAAAAGAAAACTGGTATTATCCTTTTACATGTATACAAAGTTCGACTTAACAATTGCAAGCAGTCTTGCCTTGGGTAGACGTGTCGGTGCTGGTGGTGAGATGCATGTGGCTAACGCAGCTCTTCACGCCTCATGCCCTTAATGGCGGCTGGAACTACGAGCTGTAGCACTCGTATAAGCTACTGCACGTCCGCCATAAAATCTGGGCGCAGGAACTCTTACAATCAGTCCCAGTGGCATAGAGACGGCTTCGACAACCATTCGTCGCGTTCTACTCCACAAACGGCGACGATATTCGCCTCTTCGCTGTTGCACAATCACTTTTGCGTGGGCACAGTTACGCACGTCCGATCACGTCAACGCTCCCCAGGCCATTCCATTGTTCAGTCCCTGTGTCTCCAGCTACCTCTAGCTACGCTCGTATCACCAAGAGT
Source organism: Schistocerca americana (assembly GCF_021461395.2). Taxonomy (NCBI): domain Eukaryota; kingdom Metazoa; phylum Arthropoda; class Insecta; order Orthoptera; family Acrididae; genus Schistocerca; species Schistocerca americana. The sequence continues at coordinate 49,205,570 of NC_060120.1, forward strand.
GGGGGCGTTCCCCTACCACCTTTTCACCGAAATCATTTAGTATTTAAGAATATTTATATGTATTACCCTGGAGTTCATACCAGTCATAATAATTTACTACTAGCGCTTCATAACATTACATCATACAGTAATAACTTATAATTACCAAGAAAAAGAATACATTTGACTCCGAGAGCTTAGTGCATTGTCTGACAGGTAGCGCTAATTCCCAGTTTCGCCAATAGATGGCATCAGGGTGCACTCTCTGGCAGTCTCACACCAGCGCGCCCGTTTCCGACGCGCGGGCTCCAAATTACTGTCAGCCCACCATCATTTCAGTTCCGTTACACAGTATTGATGATTATCTGTCCACAACATCACTTGGACGTGCGTACATGTACCGAACACGTTGCGGGTGATTGTTGATGACGCAGAAGCCGACTGATCGCACAGAATTTCTTACGGTCGTCACTCATATGCAGTTATTTGGTACCAGTCCTCCTTGACACTAGTAATAAATTTTCACACTGTTCACACAGTTAAATTTAAAGTTCACGGTTCTCAGTTGTACGAGCGTGCGCGTAACCGTCGCAGTGCGGTTGATTGCTGATGATGCGGAACGCGATGGTCGAATGCACGTTCTCATGCTCGCTACAATACACTGGCACTTATTTGCACTCTTTTATCGTAAATAATGTTACTGATTCTCATTAGTTCATTCTTGGAGACCAAACACCGTGTGTATGATTGATACTGTACGTTAGGACATGCAACGAGAGGATACTCAAATACGTTATCAGCAGCTCTGCTCAGTTTAAAATTACTTCTTGACGCACTTTCCTCTGAATCATTTGCCTATTTTATCACTTTACCGTAATAGCACTTGTAGCAACACTTCAGCTTCCATACTAACAATGCCTCTCACATGCAGAGCTACACACTACACAACATCAAAGTTCCGTGTCCCGCGCTCGACTCTCTACAGACGCGGCTGCCCGCAAAGATACTCCACAGGTAAGCCAGCGATATGACAATACGCTTACAGTGGGAATCCGTCTGGCAACAACAGTCAGGCTGGCCTGTGCTCCAGCAACTGTCGTGAATCCGCCAAGCACGTTCGATAACGGTCTTGCATGCTTTCCCGTCCCACAGGATATCACACTGGGCATTTCGATATAGAAGCAGGAGTTCAGGCACGTCAGTTTGTGACCTCCGCCTCACTTATCGACCTTAATGACAGTGAAAAATTAAACCGCGTGTACCTAATGGAAATTTGGGAAAAGCAATCATCACCGAAGTTAATTTGTCGGTAAAGACGGAGGAAAGGATTACATCTAAATGAAAGGAAAAATGCAAATGAAATTGGCGGAAATTAATTTTGACATAAGGGTAAAATTAATAAAGGAAGTAAATGTGCGACCGTTACGTTAACAATTAACTAGCGGTAATTAGATATTTGAGATTTGGGGGAAATTATGGTCGCCAGTCCTAAGGGCAATTACTAAAGTAACAGAAAAGAAAGGTTATTACACATATAATTAGCACTAGAAGCGTGGCAACTGAAGGTTGACACGTGTAGTGTGAAAACTGAAAGTTTGTCAGAAGTAATAAATTTCGCTACACTCTGCCTTAATTTAGCAAAAGAATTAATAAAACCGAAAAATAGAAAGTTAATTTAGTGACTGAAATTAATAGTGAGCTTTGTTTCTGAAGCACATCGAAATTCAGTAAAATACGGTTAGTCTTGGACTACCTCAACAATCATTTCAAAAGCTACTTGAATCTACGCAATTTAGAAATAAGAGATTTAACTTTGAACTTGAATTAAATGATTCTGGACAATTAACAACAGTAAGATTTAGTACGTACCAAGCTGAGCTGCAGTCACAGGTAAGCTAAAATACGGCAACAAAACTCGCACTCTTAATTTGTGCTTGTGTAATCTAAATATTGTAGCCAGCTATGAATACCTTAACTGAACTTTGAAATTACAGCAGTGAAATCGAATGTATTACTTTAATGCTGGCGTTTGAATTTCAACGACAGTCGGGTTCATTCCGGAAAAGGAAGGGACCCTGCTTGGTAATGCAATTGGGACAATGAGCAACAGAGGTTCATGCTAAGTTGCTGTAATTTTGTGATGCAACAATTTTAAAAGCTGAGGTCTGCCATACAGTTCTAAAACTTTACGTGCTTCCAGTCTTCCTTGTTGTCTGATTGAAGGTTTGAAGCCGTCGATCGAGGAGGTGGCGACAGTCACTCATTGTCGGCCGTCGCTGTTGCAGAAGCTGGATGTTGGCGCGCCTCCTTCTCGACACGGTCACCAGGCAAAACGGGCTCTTGATGTGCGCCAGCTAATGCTTTCCGTCCGCGACATCGTGTCAGAGACTATCATAGCAAGTCGAGCGCAATTACATGCTGCCAAGCCCCGAAAGGGCGGCAACTCGCGGGAGCGTCACACAACACACCTGCTTAACCGCAGTACTCCAGCCAGACTCCCTCTCTGCCCGCGCTCCATGCGACAGAGTTCACACTCTCAAAGAACGTAAACACTTTGGTTCACCACACGACCTATCGATGTAATCGTTCGATAGCATAGTTTTCCCTACGCAAGACCCAGCGTAAAAATACAAATAATATTTACAAAACAACCAATTATACATCGACATAAATGCATAAATATATATATATATATAGTAAAACAATTACAATATATAAAGACACAGAAATGTCATATCTTGAGGTAACAAAACAAGGAAAAAATTATAGTACAATAGATGGAAATAGGAGGATATGCATTTCCGGCGTTACAAGTTACAGCTTGAAAGTGGGGTAAGAGACCAAACTGGCTAATAGGAACACTTCTACGATATCAAGTCAGGAAGGAGATGTGAAACCATGTTGAAAAGTACGAGGGGCGTACAATTAGAAATGAAACACTCTCTATTATGAGCTAATTTCGGCTGAGAAATTCGTTGTTGTGAGATCGTGGAATATTTCAGCTTCAGTCACTTATAGTCTCGTGAATTTCCGTGCGGTGGCAGCTTTGTATGCAGCCTTCAAACGGCGTCTTTAATGGAGGAGCGTTCCAAGCGGAGAGCTCTCATTGAGTTTCTTTTGGGGGAAACGACAGCATTGAAGATATTCATACGCGCTCGAAGAACGTCCACGGGGTCCTGGCAGTGAACAAAGAACAGTGAGTCATTGGGGGACGAGTCTGGGAGTCTATCGCGATCAGAAGATCGCGCAATGTGTCCGATCTCCAGCTTGCCAGCCGCTCGCACTCAGCTGTGACTCCAGTGAAGCTGGAACGTGCGGACACTCTCGCTGGAGGTTATCGAATGATCACAATCCAACACCTTGCTGCTCAATTGGAAGTCTCTGTTGGTAGTGTTTACACACTCGTCTACCAGCTGGGGTACTCAAAGGTATGTGACATCTAGCTTCCTCGCCGCCTAGCTCAAGACCACAAAGGACAACAAATGACCATCTGTGCGTATAATTACTGGCGCGTTACTAGGTTGGTGGTGACGATTTTTCGTCGATCGTAGTTACAGGCAATGAACTTGGACTCATCACCTCGAACTGGAAACAAAACAGCTGTCTATGGAGAGCCGTCACACCATCTGTCGTCCGAAGAAAAAGTTCAAAGCTGCACCGTCAGCTGCAAATTCATGGCGATCAGGGACTCTGTTTGAAGTCCTCTCTCATGGTGCAACGATCAACTCTGAGATGTGCTCTGCTACTCTCAATAAATTCGTTGCCACGAAAATGCAAACGAACCTCTCCTTCTCCATGGCAACGAGAAACCCCACACAATTATGTCCACCCGAGAGGACTAGCAGAACTTGATTGGAGTCGTCTTCCCCATCCACCATATAGCCCCGGTCCAGTACCTTCCACGTGTTTGCCCCGATGTACGACGCAATCTGCGGAGAGCAGCGCGTGTATAACGGTGAGGTTATCGATTCTGAAATACGTTGGCTCCGACATCGAACATCAGAGCGCTACCATGTGAGCATAGACACCCTCGCAGTAAGGACACGTAGGGCCGACGCACTGAATGAAGACTACATAGGAAAATAGGATTTTGTTGCCAGAATGGTGGGGAATAACATGTACAGGGTTATTACAAATGATTGAAGCGATTTCACAGCTCTACAATAACTTTATTATTTGAGATATTTTCACAATGCTTTGCACACAAATACAAAAACTCAAAAAGTTTTTTTAGGCATTCACAAATGTTCGATACGTGCCCCTTTAGTGATTCGGCAGACATCAAGCCGATAATCAAGTTCCTCCCACACTCGGCGCAGCATGTCCCCATCAATGAGTTCGAAAGGATCGTTGATGCGAGCTCGCAGTTCTGGCACGTTTCTTGGTAGAAGAGGTTTAAACACTGAATCTTTCCCATAACCCCACAGAAAGAAATCGCATGGGGTTAAGTCGGGAGAGCGTGGAGGCCATGACATGAATTGCTGATCATGATCTCCACCACGACCGATCCATCGGTTTTCCAATCTCCTGTTTAAGAAATGCTGAAAATCGTGATGGAAGTGCGGTGGAGCACCATCCTGTTGAAAGATGAAGTCGGCGCTGTCGGTCTCCAGTTGTGGCATGAGCCAATTTTCCGGCATGTCCAGATACACGTGTACTGTAACGTTTCTTTTTGCAGAAGAAAAAGGGGCCGTAAACTTGAAACCGTGAGATTGCACAAAACACCTTAACTTTTGGTGAATTGCGAATTTGCTGCACGAATGCGTGAGCATTCTCTACCGCCCTGATTCGCACATTGTGTCTGTTCACTTCACCATTAAGAAAAAATGTTGCTTCATCACTGAAAACAAGTTTCGAACTGAACGCATCCTCTTCCATGTGCTGTTGCAACCGCGCCGAAAATTCTAAGCGTTTGACTTTGTCATCGGGTGTCAGAGCTTGTAGCAATTGTAAACGGTAAGGCTTCTGCTTTGGGCTTTTATGTAAGATTTTCCAAACCGTCGTCTATGGTACGTTTAGCTTCCTGCTTGCTTTATTCGTCGACTTCTGCGGGTTACTCGTGAAACTTGCCCGCACGCGTTCAACCGTTTCTTCGCTCACTGCAGACCGACCTGTTGATTTCCCCTTACAGAGGCATCCAGAAGCTTTAAACTGCGCATACCATCGCCGAATGGAGTTAGCAGTTGGTGGATCTTTGCTGAACTTCGTCCTGAAGTGTCGTTGCACTGTTATGACTGACTGATGTGAGTGCATTTCAAGCACGACATACGCTTTCTCGGCTCCTGTCGCCATTTCGTCTCACTGCGCTCTCGAGTGCTCTGGAGGCAGAAACCTGAAGTGCGGCTTCAGCCGAAATAAACTTTATGAGTTTTTCTACGTATCTGTAGTGCGTCGTGACCATATGTCAATGAATGGAGCTACAGTGAATTTATGAAATCGCTTCAATCCTTTGTAATAGCCCTGTATATTAGAATCCTGAAGAACTAACATGCTTCCAGGAAGAAACAAATGTCTTACATTCTTTCTGAATGCCCCTCATACGTCGACTCTGCAAAACGCTAAATATGTCGATGAAGAAAATCTCATTAACCGAATACAAGCAGACTCTGTTTACGATAGTCACTACTCCAACACGTACCTTAGAATCTATGTGCAATGCGATGTTGCAGGATATCTTATGATTTCAGTGCCACAAACTCATGAAATTGGGGTAAGAAAGTCAGCTTGTATTCAGTCAATGATTTTATCCTCAGCAACGTATTCAGCATTTTCCACACTGCTCATATTTGCCAATAAGAGTTGATAACACGGTCGCAGGGGAAAATTGATAAATTTTGTACGATTAAGGTAATTGGGCGAAGACCAGTAGTCATGATTGGTAGGACACATCCTGGGCTATAAAGGAATAATTAATTTAGCAAAGAAAGAAAGAAATGATGAAAATTATATAGGGAGGCAAAAGCAGGACAACAGAGTAGTGGTTTTAAGTAGCAGTAGTAGTACAACCCAGTATGGAAAACTGCATTCGTACCGACCACAGTACAAAGAATGAAGAATAAGGCAAACCAATAGCACGTAATTTGTAATTATTACTGCACTTCTATGAATCACCAGCAGTTTTGACTCAACCAACGGTCATTATAGGTAGAAACCGAAGAAAAGCCCGTAAAAGATGCTGTTGCAAAGAAGTCACTTTGCACTTATCTCAGGTGATTATGAGCAACCAAATAAATCTAAATCACAGTATCTGGACGGGGACATTAGCTCTGAATCCGAAATTGGTGGCGTATCCATGGCGCAGTTGCATTTGTAAAAAGGACGTAAATTATTCTTGACATTCTGAAAATATTGAGATAATATCAAAAGAACTTAATTGTCAGCAGTTCAGCATTTAAGTTTTGCCTTTTATAAACGGATAATTCAAGTAAATTATAGTTTGTTTATTATGTGCTATACATGACTCCCCTTCCCACGACGGCAGTCTAAGAAGGTATGAGTTTGGCAGATTGAAGTGCAGTTAGTCTACAATGCAACTCTATCTTAGGTCAACTTAAATGGTCAATTTTTTTCTCTCAGTACTAGATTCCGTTCTCTAAATGTAAATCTAAAAGTGATGTGAAGTACTCACCAATGGTTACCTCCTAAACTGGAAACAAGCCATTCACCAACCAGAAATGTCTTTAGATTTGAGAACACATGGAAGCCATGGGATTCCAGATAGGGTTGACGTTACTACTGTTCATACTTCATATAACTAACGTTTCGCAATTAGAGGCACTTTTCAGAGTTGGTGCAACTCCCTCTAGCAATATGAATTCATTTTTCTTTCGTAACCCACGTATTTTCATTCAGTTTGTGAAATAAGTCGCACAGTATACACCAGTTATTATTTTAATCCCTAAAGAGACTATCAATATGAAACATCTTTCAGCAAACGGTGACCATAACATTCAAGGACGATGAAGTTGATTTTCTCTTGTTTTGTTTCCGATAACGAATCAGCCACAAATTTAGTTTGTTGTTACTGTAATTCATTTGTTTCAGCGAAACCGCAGTCAATAGAGCATTAAAACTAATGACAAACCAAATTAATCTGCAGCTAAATCACTCGACTGCATAACGTCTATCAATACCACTGAAACAGAATAACGTGAATCAAAGTTGTCTTTGTGTCCTTTCGCCATATCTCCACTTGTCCCTGGCACATCATCACCTGACTTTACTTTTAATGTCTGGCCTACAACGGTGCAACGTCTCAAACAGAAACATCGAAAAAATTTCGTATTAGATTTTCAGTCATCCATTGTCAGTAGATATGTGGTGTGTACTCTGTTAAAGCAGAGCTGCAAGGTAATAAAACGAAAAAAAATAACAGCATTAACTAATCAAGTAATCCACTCAGCGAAGAAATACTATTAAATAGTAATGTACGATTTTTACGCAGTAATTGTTGCTATTGATCATGCCAACATGTTAAACGCCGCATTCCTGGCTGAGCAAGCAGGAAAATGTTCATAGCATCTCGGAATATTAGAGTGATTTTCTTTATGTTTCATTCGATACGATTCCAAACATACCGTCTGTTATCTCCACTGCAAAAAATCCCCATCCTTCTGCCAAATGGTAACAGGAAACAATGCAGGCTTGAATATAACTAGGACTGGAGCCTGCCAAGTGACATACGTTTCGCTTGGTCAAACATCGTAATACTGATCAGTCTCATCAGGTATACACAGCGCAATCAGAAATACATTGCCTGTATTAATGTTTATCGTCCTATGTTGGCGTATTTTAATCGCAACGACCCTAGTCTCATTTATTTTTATTACAACAGCAGCACGGCGGAATAAACGTTACATGAACGTGTAAAATCCGACGAAGAACTATATCGGCGAAATCTCGTCGCTGCTACCTGCTAAAGAACTAGATTCCATGCGCTCTATTGGCCTGAAATACGTATAATCCTTATATTTTGCAGCTTTTAAACAGATCCCATTTTTGGTTTAACGTAATTAGACACAAAACTAATCACTTTTGTTTTCCATTATCTACCGTTACCAAAATTCTAATAAGCTGTTATGTGCATTTGTATAAAGATAAACATTTGATGATGCAAATATAGTCTGCGAAACCGATCATGTCTTCGAGTAAAGATTTTAAAAAGCCGCAGCAGCCCCTGTTATTCAAAATATATGGGGGTTCTTTCTTCTTATCCGATAAACTCAGTTGACAGGTTTGCACCCACAAAGATCATTCGCGACCAGCGAAAAATGTCAGTGCTATATTAGACAAGAGTATCCATGATAATGTCTGCCAGTTAGTTCTGATTATTACGGGTAATAGTTTCCACGTAGTATTAAGAGTATAAAGGTGCCCAAATAGCACCACAATTCTAAATTCTGATTGGTATGTATGTCCAAAGGATAGCTCAGACGCTAGTAGTGGGATGTATTTATTGCCTCCCTTAGTAATTCCCAACTTTGTATAACTGATCACATTATCAACTTTCCCAAATAATCCGATTCCTCAACGACGCAGCAACCACGGAGCAGATTGGCTTCCGACCTGAACACAGCACCATCCATCAATCCCTGCGTCTGGTGGAAAACAGGTGCCGGGCGAGAGACAATTAAATCAGAATAGGAGCGGTCTTTCTCGATATCGGGAAATCATTCTATGAAATTTGGCGTGATGGCTTAGTATACTGATTACTCCAGTTAAACATGATCACCATGAGACATGATCAGCATGACTGATTCGTTCCTGGCAGGGAGGCAGTATTCTGTTACGAGCAGCAATCATGTTAGCACGATTAAGAATGCCTTGGCCAGAGTCCCACAGGGCTCGGTTCTGTGACTCTACTTACATCAATGCTGTACCAACTTTGGCGGGATGTATAATTGCCCTCTATGCGGACGATACGGTGGTGTATAAGAGAAGCATGTACGAAAACTCCGGCAAATGCTAGATACCATCACCCAATAGTGCAACCTATAGAAAATTAGAATAAACACATAAAGTACAATTTTCACAAGTAAGTTATCTCCTCCAAACCGTTCCATCTCTGTCGCTGGTGGAGTGCTGGAATAGAGTGGCTCCGCTATTTACCTGGACTTACAGCTCGACAGCCACCTGACATTCTTGAAAGAAGTAAACAGAGCGCGAATCGGGGGTTTCGCTGCTTTTTACCAGATTTACCCAGTCCTAAAGAGTGGAGGGTTATCGGTTGATACAAAACTTAGGTTGTGCGGCAGTTTTATCCTGTCAAGGAGTCTCTCTCCTACGTAAGTTCAGTAAGCAAACAGAAATCACCTACTGACTGCCTTGGTGACTAGAATGGTACTGAAACGGAAAATTACAGAGAGAAGGCTAAAACACTGAATTCAGTGTACCTAAATTGTCTCACTGAGAAAGTTCGCGACAGGCTTCCTTATTTCTGTCACCTCATGAACACCAAAACTGCAGATATTGAGAAAACTGATCACACATCAGAAAATGATCTAATATCATTCAAGATTTGAACATCGTTTGAACCGGAAGAGATACCTGTGCGATTCCACAGAATTTAAGGAAAACTTTCTCCCCTTTTAGCAGCAGTATTTAATAGGTATCTGGAACGACGACTGGTACCAAACGACTGGCGAAAGTACTGGTCACGATGATTAAAATATTGCTGGGTGTTGTACCGTGTCATTGTATAGAACAATTTAATAAATTTAAACCTGTGTTTCTACCGTTTTACAGACACTTTACTAATGAAAGGTGTCCTGTTCTGAGGAAGGCCGTAGTGTATGGTCAAAACATTGGTTTTAAGTTTATAATCAAAGTATTTTACGCAATAATGCTGTACAACAAGCAGAAGATTTTTAATCGTCGCGACAAAAGCTGCGGAACACTATTCAGTTATGTTATTAGTTATGAAAGGACTGCTCGTCGAACTCATGCACATAATCATAGGCATACACTGGAGCCAGTCTTGTGTAGAGTTAGGGAACATGTTCAGTGCTGAGGTATTCCTGAGAATTCAAATCTTCTCTATAAAAATCATCATGGATTTAGTGAACAGAGGTCTATTGAAACACAGCTCGCTCTATTCGTTCGTGACAGACAAACTACTGCAGACAAAGACGCCTATTTTGGTATCACTTCCAGGAAGCACTCGATAGAGTTCTACATCGTCTTTTAGTCAGGAAAATGTGAGTTTCCTAGAGTTTTGATTGGATTCGGCGATTTCTAAGTGTTAGAATTCAATTCGTTAAGTTAACCGCAGTGAAATACATACTTGAAACGTAATATTCGGACGACCCCAAGTGACCTCTAATGCATATAAATTACACTGTAGAGACAAAAAAAAAAAAACCAAAAAAAAAAACTGGGACTCCTGCTTAATATCTTGTAGGTCCCATGCATCCACCCAGAAGTGCCGCAACGCAAGGTGGCATGGACTTGAGGGAATTGACACCTTGAATAATGCAGGGCTGTTCATTAACCCGCAAGATTATAAGGGTGTAGATTCCTCTTCTGAACAGCACGTTCCAAGGCATCCCACATACGCTCAATAACACTCATGCCTGGGGAGTTTGGTGGCCAGCGGAAGTGTTTAATCTCAGAAGACTGTTCGTGGGACCACTCTGTAGCAATTCTGGACGTGTGGGGTGTCGCATTGTCCTGCTGGAATTGCCAAGTCCTTCGGAATGCACAATGAACATGCAGTTTTGTCATATGATGACACGGTTGGAGACCGTGGCTGTTATTTGAAGAAAAATGTTGATTGTGTTGAGACAGCAACCAGCCATAAATTTATTTTAAATTATTTTATTCAAAAGGTACCATTACCGGCTACGAATCATTACAATTCATCTTCAGACGGCTTTCACGCTTTCAGTAGAATGCACCACAGGTTCTGAAGAAAGCATGAAAGCCGTCTGAAGAGGAATTGTAATGACTCGAAACCGGTAATGGTACCTTTTGAATTTTTTTTTTTTTTGTCATCAGTCTACTGACTGGTTTGATGCGGCCCGCCACGAATTCCTTTCCTGTGCTAACCTCTTCATCTCAGAGTAGCACTTGCAACCTACGTCCTCAATTATTTGCTAGACGTATTCCAGTCTCTGTCTTCCTCTACAGTTTTTGCCCTCTACAGCTCACTCTAGTACCATGGAAGTCATTCCCTCATGTCTTAGAAGATGTCCTATCATCCTGTCCCTTCTCCTTTGTTTTCCACATATTCCTTTCCTCTCCGATTCTGCGTAGAACCTCCTCATTCCGTACCTTATCAGTCCACCTAATTTTCAGCATTCGTCTATAGCACCACATCTCAAGTGCTTCGATTCTCTTCTGTTCCGGTTTTCTCACAGTCCATGTTTCACTACCACACAATGCTGTACTCCAGACGTACATCCTCAGAAATTTCTTCCTCAAATTAAGGCCGGTATTTGATATTAGCAGAAATGCCTTTTTTGCCATAGCGAGTCTGCTTTTGATGCCCTCCTTGCTTTGTCCGTCATTCGTTATTTTACTGCCTAGGTAGCAGAATTCCTTAACTTCATTGACTTCTTGACCATCAATCCTAATGTTAAGTTTCTCGCTGTTCTCATTTCTACTACTTCTCATTACCTTCGTCTTTCTCCGAATTACTCTCAAACCATACTGTGTACTCATTAGACTGTTCATTCCGTTCGGCATATCATTTAATTCTTCCTCACTTTCACTCAGGATAGCAATGTCGTCAGCGAATCGTATCATTGATATCCTTTTACCTTGTATTTTAATTCCGCTCCTGAACCTTTCTTGTATTTCCATCATTGCTTCCTCGATGTACAGATTGAAGAGTAGGGGCAAAAGGCTACAGCCTTGTCTTACACCCTTCTTAATACGAGCACTTCGTTCTTGATCGTCCACTCTTATTATTCGATCTTGGTTGTTGTACATATTGTATATGACCCGTCTCCCCTATAGCTTACCCCTACTTTTTTCAGAATCTCGAACAGCTTGCACCATTTTATATTGTCGAACGCTTTTTCCAGGTCGACAAATCCTATGAATGTGTCTTGATTTTTCTTTAGCCTTGCTTCAATTATTAGCCGTAACGTCAGAATTGCCTCTCTCGTCCCTTTACTTTTCCTAAAGCCAAACTGATCGTCACCTAGTGCATTCTCAATTTTCTTTTCCATTCTTCTGTATATTTTTCTTGTAAGCAGCTTCGATGCATGAGCTATTAAGCTGATTGTGCGATAATTAACGCACTTGTCAGCTGTTGCCGTCTTCGGAGTTGTGTGGATGATGCCTTTCCGAAAGTCATATGTTATGTCGCCAGACTCATATATTCTACACACCAACGTGAATAGTCGTTTTGTTGCCACTTCCCCCAATGATTTTAGAAATTCTGATGGAATGTTATCTATCCCTTCTGCCTTATTTGACCGTAACTCCTCCAAAGCTCTTTTAAATTCCGATTCTAATTCTGGATCCCCTATCTCTTCTAAATCGACTGCTGTTTCTTCTTCTATTACATCAGACAAATCTTCACCCTCATAGAGGCTTTCAATGTATTCTTTCCACCTATCTGCTCTCTCCTCTGCATTTAACAGTGGAATTCCCGTTGCACTCTTAATATTATCACCGTTGCTTTTAATGTCACCAAAGGTTGTTTCGACTTTCCTGTATGCTGAGTCTGTCCTTCCGACAACCATATCTTTTTCGATGTCTTCACGTTTTTCCTGCAGCCATTTCGTCTTAGCTTCCCTGCACTTCCTATTTGTTTCATTCTTCAGTGACTTGTATTTCTGTATTCCTGATTTTCCCGGGACATGTTTGTACTCCCTCCTTTCATCAATCAACTGAAGTATTTCTTCTGTTACCCATGGTTTCTTAGCAGCTACCTTCTTTGTACCTATGTTTTCCTTCCCAACGTCTGTGATGGCCCTTTTTAGAGATGTCCATTCCTCTTCAACTGCACTGCCTACTGCGCTATTCCTTATTGCTGTATCTATAGCGTTAGAGAACTTCAAACGTATCTCGTCATTCCTTAGTACTTCCGTATCCCAATTCTTTGTGTCTTGATTCTTCCTGACTAATGTCTTAAACTTTAGCCTACTCTTCATCACTACTATATTGTGATCTGAGTCTATATCTGCTCCTGGGTACGCCTTACAATCCAGTATCTGAGTTCGGAATCTCTGTCTGACCTTGATGTAATCTAATTGAAATCTTCCCGTATCTCCCGGCCTTTTCCAAGTATACCTCCTCCTCTTGTGATTCTTGAACAGGGTATTCGCTAATACTAGCTGAAACGTGTTACAGAACTCAATTAGTCTTTCTCCTCTTTCCTTCCTCGTCCCAAGCCCATATTCTCCTGTAACCTTTTCTACTACTCCTTCCCCTACAACTGCATTCCAGTCACCCATGACTATTAGATTTTCGTCCCCCTTTACATACTGCATTACCCTTTCAATATCCTCATACTCTTTCTCTATCTGTTCATCTTCAGGTTGTGACGTCGGCATGTATACCTGAACTATCGTTGTCGGTGTTGGTCTGCTGTCGATTCTGATTAGAACAACCCGGTCACTGAACTGTTCACAGTAACACACCCTCTGCCCTACCTTCCTATTCATAACGAATCCTACACCTGTTATACCATTTTCTGCTGCTGTTGATATTACCCGATACTCATCTGACCAGAAATCCTTGTCTTCCTTCCACTTCACTTCACTGACCCCTACTATATCTAGATTGAGCCTTTGCATTTCCCTTTTCAGAATTTCTAGTTTCCCTACCACGTTCAAGCTTCTGACATTCCACGCCCCGACTCGTAGAACGTTATCCTTTCGTTGATTATTCAATCTTTTTCTCATGGTAACCTCCCCCTTGGCAGTCCCCTCCCGGAGATCCGAATGGGGGACTATTCCGGAATACTTTGCCAATGGAGACATCATCATGACACTTCTTCAATTACAGGCCACATGTCCTGTGGATACACGTTACGTGTCTTTAATGCAGTGGTTTCCATTGCCTTCCGCATCCTCATGTCGTTGATCATTGCTGATTCTTCCGCCCTTAGGGGCAATTTCCCACCCCTACGACAAGAGAGTGCCCTGAACCTCCATCCGCTCCTCCGCCCTCTTTGACAAGGCCGTTGGCAGAATGAGGCTGACTTCTTATGCCGGAAGTCTTCGGCCGCCAATGCTGACTATTTATCAAAATTTAGGCAGTGGCGGGGATCGAAGCCGGGGCCGAAGACGTTTTGATTATGAATCAAAGACGCTACCCTTAGACCACAAGTCCTCCTTTTGAATAAAGAAACTTAAAATAAATTTGTGACTGGTTGCTGTTTCGGCGGGGTCAGGGATTTTCTCTACCTCGTGATGACTGGGTGTTGTGTGCTGTCCTTAGGTTAGTTAGGTTTAGGTAGTTCTAAGTTTAGGGGACTGATGACCATAGATGTTAAGTCCCATAGTGCTCAGAGCCATTTGAACTGGTTGCTGTTTCAACACCATGAATAATGGACATGAACGGATGGCGGTTATCAGACAGGTTGCTTAAGTACGTGTCACCTGTCAGAGCCGTATCTAGACCTATCAGGGTCCCCATAGCACTTCAGCTGCACACGCCCCACACCATTACAGATCCTCCACTAGTTTGAACAGTCGTTGCTGACATGCAGGGTCCATGGATACATGAGGCTGTCTCCATACCCGTACACGTTCATCCGATTTGAAACGGGACTCGTCCGACCAGGCAACATGTTTCCAGTCATCAACAGTCCAATGTCGGTGTTGACGGACTCCGGTGTCGCGTAAATCTGTGTGTCGTTCAGTCATCAAGGGTAAACGAGTGGGCCTTTGGCTCCGATAGCCCGTATCGAAGAATAGTCGTTGCATGTTTCATACGCTGACACTTATTGATGCCCAAGAATTGAAATCTACAGCAGTTTGCGTAAGGGTTGCATTTCTGTCACGTTGAATGATTCTCTTCCGTCGTCGTTGCTGCCTTTCTTGCAAGATCTTTTTCCGGGCGCAGTCATGTCGGAGATTTGATGTTTTACAGGATTCCTGATATTCACAGTACACTCGCAAAATGGTCGTACGGTAAAATCCCCACTGCATCGCTACCTCGAAGATGCTGTGTCCCATCACTCGTGCGCGGACTGTAGCACCGCGTTGAAACTCACTTGAACCTTGATAACCTGCCATTGTAGCAGCAGTAACTGATCTAACAACTGCGCCAGACACTTTTTGTCTTATTCAGACGTTGCCGACCGCAGCGCCGTATTCTGTCTGTTTACTTATCTCTGTATTTCAATACGCATGCCTATACCAGTTTGTTTGGCTCTGCAGTGTATGTAGTATACAGCGTCGGAAGCTCTATGAGGCTTTATTACGATGCGATTATCTGTAGACTGGCTGCTGTGCCGGAAGACTACCGAAAAACAGAAAGATTGGCAGGGGTTAGAAGTTTCGTGGGGTGAATGGCAGTTGATGCTGAACGTAAATAAATATAAGCTACTGCACGTAAATAAGCGAATAAACTATTACTCTCCCACTACACTGTTGGCGAAGAAACTATTACTGTTCCACTACGGTGTTGGCGAAAAACCACTGGATATAGTAGGAACTGGAAAATTACCATTAGGAACCGTCCAGAGTGACTTAACTCTATATAACCACACAAAATCGTGAGAAGGAATAGTAGAAGCCTGGATGATTAGGTTCACTGGAAGGATCTTTTTAAAAATGTAATTCGTCCACAAAAGAAGTGGCTTACGAAACTCTTCTTCAACCAGTTCTTGAGTATTTTTCATGAGGTAGCAATAACAGAAAGAGATATTGAATATCCAAAGAAGGACGGCATGTTTCGTTACACAGTCGTCGACGTGTATTGAGTACTGTGTGTTGAAACCGGGGGCCCAGAAACGACGGAGAGGCTTCACCCCGCCGTAGTCCTCAGTGGTTCACAATCCTAAACAGGCAACTGCAGTCCACCCACCCCACCGCCGCCCCACACCGAACGTGTTGCGGAGGCCGAATAAGAGGAACCAGCCTGCATTCACCGCGGCAGATGAAAAACCGCTGGCAGGCACACCAGACATCGACACAAACCCACCGGGCAGAATCGTGCCAGGGAAATGCACGCCTTTCCGCTCGGGAAACAGCGCGTTAGACTGCGCGGCTAGCCGGGTGGGCTACACAATCGTCTGGTAAGCGCGATAGTGCTACGGAGATGTTCATCAAACTCCAGTGGCTGTCATCAGAAGAGAAGCGCTGTGCATTACGGAGAAGGTTATTGCTGAAATTCGGAGAGCGTACTTTCGAAGTAGGCAAAGTAACGGTGGATGCTATTTAGACATACACAGGGACTTGTGTGGCAAAGTGTGTCATCGATGAATGTTTTGTAAGATACTTGATAACGGTATAAAGCCGAAATTTTACAATAGTACAACCAACTGAAAACGACAGCTGCAGGCGACAGTGATCATTTAAATAATTCAAGGCAGCAGCTGGCCCAGTCTCAATGGAGATTCGAAAAAGCGCTGGGCTACCTCTCCTGTGCCAACCTATTCATATCAGAGTACCTCCTGTATCAAACACAATCACTTATTCGTTGTCTCCATTTCAGTCTCTTTTTTTCTACAATTTTTAACCTTTACTCCAGGGTGAGCTGCCTATCCTATGAGGCTACCCACAGTCACTGTGGACATTATGTATTCCCGTTCTGGCAGGATGTGCGGACAGCTCACACACTCTTACTTACGAACAAGACTGAAGCCTATCGATAATACACAATCTACAGCTGACACTCGAGTTTGTAGTTACGTTACAAGTATTCTTCTTACTTTCATAATTATTACAGTACGAGATTTAGTATGTAGAACATGCGCAACTGAGAGGCATGATAATTAATTTAGACAGATCTCCTTCAGAAGTACAGATTGTTTATTCAAACCAAGATAGGTTTCTGGAGTTTAAAATTAGGAAAGATCGAGTCCTCAACTTATTCGACGAAATTAAAGTTTTTCGCAGTTTTAACCAGAATCCACTGACACACTAAAGGAGCAAAACCTGTTGAAACGTACGTTTCTGTTGAATAACTGAAAGTTTCTAAAATAACATGTCACAGGATCGGACCTATTTCGTTAAACTCCCATTCGTTTATTGATGGTTTCGTTTTAATCGTTTTTCCATGTTAGTACTATTTCGGCTAATATTTCTCACATTTTAGAATTTTAATGATGCTCTTTATGCTTACACATTTTTATGAGCATCATTCAGACCCACAGTTGATTCCACATATAAGATGACTCACTTGGTATAATCTGTCTTACCACTATTTTTTATCATGGCTTTTACTGTATATTCCCCTCTTCATTCATTTTGCGTATCTGCCATTGCTTTGTTGCCCATTATGGCACGTACTTTTACAAGTCTGTGAGGTTCAGACTTGTTTTTCTCCTATTCGTTTAGTTGCTTCCCCTCTTAGCCATCTTTTCATATCACTGTTGCTTTGTATAATGTATGCTGCCCAGTTTGATGAATTTTGTTTGTTATTTCGCTGTTTACATTACTGCGCTAACATTTTAGATCTACGATGGTTCTTTACATTTTATTTTTTGTGACTCGAGCCCATAATGTCATGATTTACTTAGTAGGGTGTAGGTTACCATTAACTTTTATCACTCCTGTTACGTTTTTATCCCTTTTCCATTCATTCTACATATGAACCACTGCCATGTTGCTTAAAAACGTCACAAGTTATCACATGCTAGAGAGTTATTTAGCCTATAGGCACACCACACCTCGTTCATTTTCTATTATCTTCTTAAATAAGTTAAGTCTTTCAGGCTCCTTTTAAACTAATTTTTATTTGTAACAAAATTTTTTACGTTTGCTGGCACATTATTGAAGATGAGTTTTCCTGAGCAGTGGACACCTTTTTGAACTAAAGTAAGCACTTTTAAACCCTTGTGCAGATCATTTTTGTTCCTAGTATTGTATGTATGAACTGACCTGTTTGTTGAAAAAAGACGTATATTATTTAGGACAAATTTCAATAAGGAGTAAATATACTGAGAGGCAGTAGTTAGTATACCCAATTCATTGAAGAGGTTTCTACAGGACGTCCGTGAATTTACTCCACAAATAATATATATTACACGCTTTTGGACGCTGAAAACTTTTGTTTGACTTGAAGAGTTACCCCAAAATATTATACCATATGTCATTATGGAATGAAAGTAGGCAAAGTATGCAAGCTTTTTCATTTTTATGTCGCCTGTCTCAGCTAACACTCGAATTGCAAATACATATTTTTAAGGCATTTCTGCAGTTCTGTGGTGTGCTCCTCCCAACTGAATTTATTATCAAGTTGTAATCCCAGGAATTTAAGACTGTCAAAGTCTCCTATCTGTTCTTCTTCATACTTTCTGTATATGCTGGGTGGAAACTTGTTACAGGTTCAGAATTGCATATAGTGAGTCTTTTCGAAGTTTAATGTCACTGAGTTGGCTTTAAACCATTTATTAATATCCATGAAAACATCATTAGCAGATCTTTCTAGAGCAACACACGATATACTATTTATTGCAATACTTGTGTCATCTGCAAACAAAACGAACTCTGCTTCTGGCAGTGTAACTGATGGGAGATCATTAATGTACACATGGAAAAGCAATGGCCCTAATATGGATCCTTGTGGGACACCACATGTAATTTCTTCCCATTCTGATGATGACTGATGACTTAATTCACTAGTCCCTTACACTGACACCCTTTGTTTCCTGTTAGTGAGGTATGACTTGAACCATTTTGCAGCACTGCCTGTGACACCATAGAATTCTAATTTATTTTAAAGGATGTTGTGGTTCACGCAATCAAATGCCTTTGACAAATCACAGAAAATACCTGCTGCTTGTAATTTATCATTTAATGGGTTAAGTACATTTTCACTGTAGGTGTAAAGCGCCTTCTCGATATCAGAACCCTTCAGATATCCAAACTGTGTTCTTCGTGATATGTTATTTGTGGTAATTGGTTGAGAAGTTGTCTGTACATTACTTTTACTAAAATTTCTGAGACTGCTGGCAAAAGTGAATTCGGTCTGTAGTTTGATGGTATCTCTTTGTTCCCTTTCTTGAATAGAGGCTTAAAATCTGCATATTTTAGCCAGTCACGAAATGTTCCCAGTTACAATTGACTGGTTAAATAAGTAACTTAGAATTTTGCTAAACTCATACGAACATGCCTCAATCAACTTTGTTGATATTTCATCGTAGCCACTAGAACGATTTGTTTTTAAAAGTTTTATTGTCGAAGTTATTTCTTTTGGTGAAGCGAGTGACATATTCATGTACCTGAAGCCATTTGTAAAGGCTCGTTTCAGATATTGAAGCGCATTATTTACTGATCCTGACAATCTCATTCTATCAGTAATGTATATAAAGTACTTGTTAAATACATTTGCCACACTATGCCCATTGGTTACTAATGTGTCATCTACCCTTAACGCTATTTGCTCCTGTTCCTTTCTGGTTCTACCAGTCTCCTCTTTCACTATATCCCATATTGTTTTCATTTTGTTCCCTGACAATGCTGTCTTCTTCTCATGGTGCATTTGTTTAGATGTGTGAATTACTTTATTTAAATATTTTACAATATTCCTTGTGTTTAGCTAAATCATCAGCATTTGAGCTATTCTTGGTCGTCAGATAAATTTTCCTTTTTGTCTTATAGGAAATCTTTATTCCTTGTGTAATCCATAGTTTTATTATAGACTTCTGTTTAATTTGAGTAACATTTAGAGGGAAACAGTTTTCAAACATGGTACTGACATTGTTCATGAATGTGTTATAGTTTTCATTCATGTCATGTGCACTATAAACATCTTTACAGTTCATATCTTTAAGCAGTTTTCTAAAACACTCAATTTTTGGTTGATTGACTACTCTCCTGTACTCGGATTTAGCAGATAATCTGCTTAGAATTTACATCTAAAACAAGGAGCTGCATGTCATGATCTGATAGTCCATTTATTACAGGTTTTATGATATGATTTTGATCCTTTGATTTGTCTATAAAAATGTTATCAGTGGCTGTTCTTGAGGATTTGGTGATCCTAGTTGGAAAGTTTACAGTGTGAGTTAGATTGAAAGACAACATTACTAACTGCAGCAAATGTTTGCTGGAAGATTGCATCAGATAATCTGTATTAAAGTCACCAGCAATAAAAATTTATTTGTTTCTTCCTGTGAAATAACCCAAAAGAGGTTCTAGATGATGTATGAATATATTATAATTTTCTGCAGGTGCTCGGTAAATAGTTACTATTACATAGGATCTGTTATGGAACTCTACTTCTGTTGCACATGCTTCTAGATGCTGCTCTAAACAGAATTTGTTAATGTCAATGTTCTTGAACTTACGGCAGTTTTTAATAAATGTGGCAACTCCTCCTCCATCCATATCTACTCTGCAGAGGTAGGAAGCCAGCTTAAATCCTTAAATGACTAACATACCTATACCAGTGGTCACTTGATGTTCGGAGAAGCAGGTTACGTCAATTTGGTTAGATGAATTCATTTCATCAATACAAATGAGTAGTTCATCAACTTTATTTCTGAGTCCCAGAATGTTACGGTGTAATAAAGATAACTGATACTGCATACTAGTGGGATTATAACTGCTTTGGCGAAGATGAACTGGCAGTTTCTGATTACTTTCTGATAAACATTGTTCAAATGGAGGCTGTGTGCTAAAATCTGACTCCTGTTCATCCGTTTTCTAAAACTGAATGTGTCTGCCAATCTCTTCTTTCCTCCTGCCCTATCCTAAAAAAGGCAACCCTCTGACAACTGTGACCACTGGTATTTTACCACTTGTGACAGTGTCTCCCCTTAAGATTTCTGCAAGCAACCCAGACAGTTTTCCCTTCCCTTTCCTATTGAGGTGAAGGCCGTGCCTAGTATAGTCCCACCTATCGATAGCATCCACAGGAATCAAACCAATATGGGACCCTATATCTGTCCTAAGCAGCCACACCAAATCCAAGTTCACCCTCCCAACGGAAGAGTTCAAATGAGGTCGATCATGGCGACTCAACACAGACACAAATCTCACATTTGTATGCTTTTTTGCTGATGCTATCTTCACCAGGTCACTCTCTATGGAATATTTAGGGTCTCTGTAAGTGCTATTTCCCGGACCACCCACTATAACCACGGCATTCTCCTTTGTGGAACCCTTGCATTAAGAACCTATATCATCTGTTACCTGACCCAGATCTGCACTAGGCTTGAAAAAGTTTGTGACCTGGTACTCTGGACCTAGATTTTCCAGTAGTAATTGGCCAACACGTCTACCATGGGAGCTACCTAACAACAGAACTTTCTTTCTCTTTGCAAATTTCCCTACCTTTTTCAAGTCCTTGAAAGCTTGTTGTGCCCTTTCTACAGCATCAGCTACTTGAGGCTCATCCGATACTGACTGAGGCAACAGGTCAAAGCTATTTTCAAGATTTATGACAAAGCTGTCTGATGCTCTCCTTAGCCTGTTCCCCTATTACCTGTTGCCACTTCCCACCTCTGTTCACCCTCCTCCCTCTTTAACCTGTCCAGATCCTCCCTTGCCTTGTCTAAGTCAGCTTGAAGAGCTGCATTTTTCCCTTCCTGTTCCAGTATTTTCCTGTCTCTACCGCAGATCCTACAATACCAGTGGTGAGCCTCATTTATGTCCCATTTCCCACTCCACTACATTCTCCCTAATGAAAGAAACTACAGCACCTATCACACCACACCCCGGAACTAACGATCCTACGACATGCCACACACGTCTCACTCATGGTAAAAACAGAATGTTATTTAAGTACTGACTAAAACGTAAACAAAGTACCCTAGAAACTATTCAGGCAGATATAAATAAATTGAAAGAGCACTGAATAAAAAAACTAGTGATTACATATAAGTTTAAGTCACTGTTCACTTAAGATAAGTGTGCGTGAAATTAAGCCTAAAATCCGTGCTATAGGCGCGAGAAGGAAAATAAAATTCTTACCCCGTTTAATCTTCTTTAACACTTCACTAACACTTCCACTAATGTAATAACACATATATTGACATTACTCATCATTTTATTTAATTGATAAAAGAAACACTTCCATACAAATATGTGGCCCCTAGTGTACTACAGACTCGTGCAGCTATTCGAAAGAACTGCGGAAACTTTTCTCGAGGGTAGTCGATGTGAATGATTTAGGTCCTTTCTGCAGTGCGAAACCTGTCTGTGAGCACGCGACTACACTGAAAGTCAGTGACATCCAACAGAACTTCAGGAGACGCAGTTTCCACCTCCCCTGCGAAAGGAATTGCAAAAGTACTGAAATTAAGTACAAATAGATTTCACTCACTAAATCTGCTATCAGAATTTTGTAACAAAACCTACATCATATTTTCATTCCATGTCTCGTTTTCTAGATTTATTTCATTTACGTGTGCTAGAACTTTTGAAAAGCGCGCAGATGACTTCCCGAAAGATGCTTTACTTACAAGAACGTTTCTCTTTTCAAACCCTTAGCCGGTTTCTTATACAGTGGTAATGAGTTTATGTGTACCTTGCAAACTTGTATTCAAGACATATAGGTGCTTTGTAAGGTCAGTTAGGAATGCATCCACTGTGTGTTATCAAACTTTTCTGCTGGTGTTCCTTTCACGTCCATAAATCGTGCTATGTCTTTGCGCAAGCTGAGATAACGTTCTAAAAGAACACTTCGAGACAACCAGCGTATCTCAAAAAATATAATAAACTTCTATAATCACACACCACCTCTGCCAAAAAGGATGTAAACTGCTGATGTCCCAAACAGTTTGATGTCAGTTTATCAACTGTTGTTACAACACTGTAAACTACGGAATTTATTTTAGAACATTTTGCCAGCAAATTAAGGCGATGTAGGTTGCAGAGTATAGCTGGTATGTATTGTTGGACACAGACTTATGTCACTTTCTTTCTTATAAAGCAACAACACAACTCTTTTGACCAATCAGTGCAGGAACTCCATCTGTGGCAATCAGTGAAAGTTTTTCCCACCAAATCTAATATTTATCAATAATATTTCCTAAGATAGAATATACACTCCTGGAAATGGAAATAAGAACACCGTGAATTCATTGTCCCAGGAAGGGGAAACTTTATTGACACATTCCTGGGGTCAGATACATCACATGATCACACTAACAGAACCACAGGCACATAGACACAGGCAACAGAGCATGCACAATGTCGGCAGTAGTACAGTGTATATCCACCTTTCGCAGCAATGCAGGCTGCTATTCTCCCATGGAGACGATCGTAGAGATGCTGGATGTAGTCCTGTGGAACGGCTTGCCATGCCATTTCCACCTGGCGCCTCAGTTGGACCAGCGTTCGTGCTGGACGTGCAGACCGCGTGAGACGACGCTTCATCTAGTCCCAAACATGCTCAATGGGGGACAGATCCGGAGATCTTGCTGGCCAGGGTAGTTGACTTACACCTTCTAGAGCACGTTGGGTGGCACGGGATACATGCGGACGTGCATTGTCCTGTTGGAACAGCAAGTTCCCTTGCCGGTCTAGGAATGGTAGAACGATGGGTTCGATGACGGTTTGGATGTACCGTGCACTATTCAGTGTCCCCTCGACGATCACCAGTGGTGTACGGCCAGTGTAGGAGATCGCTCCCCACACCATGATGCCGGGTGTTGGCCCTGTGTGCCTCGGTCGTATGCAGTCCTGATTGTGGCGCTCACCTGCACGGCGCCAAACACGCATACGACCATCATTGGCACCAAGGCAGAAGCGACTCTCATCGCTGAAGACGACACGTCTCCATTCGTCCCTACATTCACGCCTGTCGCGACACCACTGGAGGCGGGCTGCACGATGTTGGGGCGTGAGCGGAAGACGGCCTAACGGTGTGCGGGACCGTAGCCCAGCTTCATGGAGACGGTTGCGAATGGTCCTCGCCGATACCACAGGAGCAACAGTGTCCCTAATTTGCTGGGAAGTGGCGGTGCGGTCCCCTACGGCACTGCGTAGGATCCTACGGTCTTGGCGTGCATCCGTGCGTCGCTGCGGTCCGGTCCCAGGTCGACGGGCACGTGCACCTTCCGCCGACCACTGGCGACATCATCGATGTACTGTGGAGACCTCACGCCCCACGTGTTGAGCAATTCGGCGGTACGTCCACCCGGCCTCCCGCATGCCCACTATACGCCCTCGCTCAAAGTCCATCAACTGCACATACGGCTCACGTCCACGCTGTCGCGGCATGCTACCAGTGTTAAAGACTGCGATGGAGCTCCGTATGCCACGGCAAACTGGCTGACACTGACGGCGGCGATGCACAAATGCTGCGCAGCTAGCGCCATTCGACGGCCAAAACCGCGGTTCCTGGTGTGTCCGCTGTGCCGTGCGTGTGATCATTGCTTGTACAGCCCTCTAGCAGTGTCCGGAGCAAGTATGGTGAGTCTGACACACCGGTGTCAATGTGTTCTTTTTTCCATTTCGAGGAGTGTATGTCGTCAGCCATAGTTGAATAGTACATTGCAACTGAATCAGAGTTTCTCCATCAAGTTGAACTCAGCGTCAGCATCTCTCATAAACTGGCCAACATGTATTACAACCATGTTTTTATCCATAACTAGTGCGGGAAAAAAAATGTGTAGTCTTATCTTTCAGCAGCTCTTCATGTCGTCTGCTATTTGTTCAATGCGTCTGCAAACTATTCTCGATCAAAGAGGAACTGTTTAGAATATTCTAAGCGTCAAATGACATAAGAATGTTTTGGCAGCAACAAAACACCTTTAAAAATTTTTGCGCTGTTTTGGCTATTTGAAGAGCTATGTAATAGCTTAATCTCATTGGAACAGCATTGTGGATGATATGGTATTCTCCCTGTAAAGATGTTACAAGGAAGAGATACAATCAATGACAAAATCACATAATTCTATGTCAATTATAGGAATATTTTAAGAAATGACATACACCTATATGATCTTTCCTGTTTCTGTCTTTCCTGTTTTAGCGTGACAAATTTGGGTTTCAATTTCTCACTGCCCAAAGTTATCACGAATTTCTCATGAAGCAGTTGAAAATTTTTCCCACAGCGTACTTCTTTCACGGCTATAAAATAGCATAACATAACAGACACTGTGGGCTGGTTTGCGTTTCCCGTTGTGAGTTGGAATGCAGGGATTCTACTGACTTTCGTTTTGACGATCACTCATTTTCCTCTCGCTAATTTTGTGCTTCCACGAACGCCGAAGGGACTTCGACACTGACAACACTAATGACACGAAGTAAACAGTCCCGTCTTGCAGTGCGCGCATCACTAACAAATAGACGATTTTAGCAGTCAGGTGTAGGGAGACGGCGCCCCGTGTGCAGCGTGGGCTCTCATGGGCGTCCGCGCCCGCAGTAGCGCTTTTGTTCAACCCCGCTCTATAGCTTCCTCTTGTACAATGGAATTTATTCCATGATGTCTTAACACATGTCCTACCATTATGTCCCTCCTTCTTGTCAGACTTTTGCCAAATGTTTCTTTTTCGCTTATTTTCAGTCCAGGCAGTTTTCAAAAGTTTTCTGTAGCACCACACAACAAAAACTTCGATTCTCCTCTGATCTGGTTTTCCCACAGCCCAGGATTCACTACAATACTATGCTGTTCATCAAATGTAAATTCTCAGTAATTTATTCCTCAAGTTAAGGCCTATGTTTGATAGTAGAAGGCTTTTCTTGGCCATGTATTCACGTTTTGCATATGATAGTCGGGTCTGTAGGTCAAGTGTTGCGTTAGTTCCAAGGCAGTAGAATTCCTTAACATTGTCTACTACGTGATGACCTAGCTTGATGTTGAGCTTCTCGCTGCTCTCATTACTTTCATCATTCTTCGGTTTACTCTCAGTCCATATACTGTTGACATTAGACCTTTTCATTGAACAGATTCTTTAATTCTTCTTCATATTCTTTGTGGACAATGTGAAGTTACTCCTCAGCCATGGACAACATAGGTCTGTGGATGTCAGGAGGAACTGTACTGGGTGACCTTACCAATAATCAGTTCGCTCCCCACAGAATCACGTGAACTTAAGTACAGGTGTCACTCGTCAGAGAACTTAACTGATTTAAATTATTTAATACTGGTGACCGCAGAAAATACGAAAGGGGGGTGCTGTAAGTCACAAGATACCAATAACACATGGAGTTTCATCTGACTACTGGATGAAACAACGCTCGTTATAAAACCTTATTTATTACAGTTTTCTGTGGACTTCAAGCTATACACAAGGCATGTCATAATTATTTTCATCGAGTATTAACACAAATTTGCAGTGGAATTAAAACAGGAGCACCTCGGCGAAAGTCAGTTAATGAGCTTGAGTTGAGTACGTTGAAGTCAACAGAACATTTGGACGAATGATGAAGATCGTGGAGGTCGGACAGCGATTGCCAAATGTAATCTGAGTGTGAAGAAAGAAGTACACAAAGAACTATGCATGAACACTCTTTCTTGAATGAACACGTGTAGATTCGAGTTTTTCAAATACGTAGTTGAGTTAGACACGTAATAGCCCTAAAGTCAATCCTAAGACTCGGCATACGTAGAATCACTTGGTTTGCAAACGCTGCAGTGGCTCACCATAAGTTAGAGTTACCGGCGCCAGTGAGTAGCGGTTGTGATGGTGGAACATTGTAAGTCGTTTGGCATGCACTAAAGGCTGCTCTCCCACAGAGACAAGAATCGAAGTCACCCACTGGGCTGAAGAGAATCTCCTATGAAAGTGGATTTCACAGATCGCTTCCAGCAAGAAATAGAGTTATTACTGGTGCCTGACTTTTCGCAGCAAGCACAGTAGTTCTTTTAAGTGTCGATCTCTCTTCCATACTCAGTCGTGTGGGGATTTAGCGCTGCAGTTCGGAAACAAGTAGCTCCTGAATTCCTAGTTCGCGTTTTGATCGAATAGGCCTTCCCCATATACACAAATCAGGTGTAATTCTCCTGTTCCAGAATTTATTTTTATTATCCAGCTGTAGCTGTTCTTACTAATTTTTGACAGAGTCAACAAGAGCGCAGTTAACTTGGTGCCCTCCTAATGGCTGTTCTTAAACACAAGACGACTGGATAGCTTCACGTCCCACTGCACTTTGGGTCTAGCGTTACCCAGAAGACTGGCTTCCCAGAGAGGACAGAACGCGGAACACCAGCTCTCCCTCACTGTATGATCACAGGAAGTGTCTTTGGCACCACAATAAAATGGCTTCCCATCGTTTAAGATACAACCCGGATGGCGTGTTTTTGGTGTAGTTCAGCCCACATGCAGTACACTGGTCCCAGATTTCCACTTGCTCACCTGCCCCGCTGGTGTCTGTCCTTTGAAAATGATCAAGCACTGGTTATACGCTATGAGACCAAAGTATCCGGACACCCCCAAAAAACATACGTTTTTCATATTAGGTGCATTGTGCTGCCACCTACTGCCAGCTACTCCAGATCAGCGTTCTCAGTAGTTCAAAAATGGTTCAAATGGCTCTGAGCACTATGGGACTTAATATCGCAGGCCATCAATCCCCTAGAACTTAGAACTACTTAAACCTAACTAACCTATCACACACATCCATGCCCGAGGCAGGATTCGAAACTGCCTAGAACCGCTCGGCCACCAGCGGCCGGCTCTCTCACGAGAGCAGAATGGGGTGCTCCGCCGAACTCACCTACTTCGAACGTGGTCACAATGTTCCCTAAACATACACATAACTTAATCTAACTTAAACTAACCTGTGCTAAGAATAAAACACACACACACACACACACACACACACACACACACACACACACACACAGAGGGAGAGAGAGAGAGAGAGAGACGCACATGACCGAGGGAGAACTCGAACCTCCGACGGGAGGGGCAGCGCAGTCCGTGACAAGATGCCTCAAACCATGCGGCCACTCCGCGCGCCGAACGAACGTGGTCAGATGATAGGGTGTCACTTGTGTCATACGTCTGTACGCGAGATTTCCACACTCCTAAACATCCCGAGGTCCACTGTTTCCGATGTGATAGTGAAGTGGAAACGTGAAGGTACACGTACAGCACAAAAGCGTACAGGTCGACGTCGTCTGTTGACTGTCAGAGACTGTCGACAGTTGGAAAGGGTCGTAATGTGTAATAGGCAGACATCTATCCAGACCATCACACAGGAATTCCAAACAGCATCAGGATCCACCGCAGGTACTACGACAGTTAGATGGGAGCTGAAAAAACTTGTATTTAAGGTCGAGTAGCTGCGCATTAATGGTTCGAATGGGTCTGAGCACTATGGGATTAACTTCTGAGGTCATCAGTCCCCTAGAACGTAGAACTACTTAAACCTAACTACCCTAAGGACGTCACACACATCCATATCCGAGGCAGGATTCGATCCTGCGACCGTAGCGGCCTCGCGGTTCCAGACTGTAGAGCTGTGCATAAGCCACACCACACATCACGCCGGTAAACGCCAAACGACGCCTCACGTGGTGTAAGGAGCGTAAACATTGGACGACTGAACAGTGGAAAACGCTGTGTCGAGTGACGAATCACGGTACACAATGTGGCAATCCAATGGCAAATGCCCGGTGAACGTCATCTGCCAGCGTGTGTAGTGCCAACAGCAAAATTCGGAGGCGGTAGTGTTATGGTGTGGTCGTATTTTTCATGGGTGGGGCTAGCACCCATTGTTGTTTTGCGTGGCACTATCATAGCACAGGCCTACATTGATGTTTTAAGGCACTTATTGCTTCCCACC
Organism: Schistocerca americana; assembly: GCF_021461395.2. NCBI lineage: Eukaryota > Metazoa > Arthropoda > Insecta > Orthoptera > Acrididae > Schistocerca > Schistocerca americana. Next base: position 49,234,360 of record NC_060120.1, read on the forward strand.
GTTGAAGAGCATTTCGGGGATGGCTATTGCATCTTTCGACACGATCAAGCATCCGTCCATAATGTACGCCCTGTGGCGGAGTGGTTACCCGACAGTAACATCCATGTAACGGACTGGCCTGAATGGAGTCCTGATATGAATCCTATAGAGCACCTTTGGAACATTTTGTAACTCCGACATCGTGCCAGGCCTCACCGACGACATCGATACCTCTCCTCAGTGCAGCACTCCGTAAAGAATGGGGAGCCACTTCCAGCACCTGGTTGAACGTAAGCCTGCGAGAGTAAAAGCTGTCATCAAGGCTAAGGATGGGCCAGCACCATACAGAATTCCAGTATTACCGATGGAAGCAGCCACGAACTTGTAAGTCATTTTCAGCCGAGTGTTCGGATACTTTTGATGGCATAGTGTATCTCCTGCTGGGCTAGCCTCTGTCCAACCTTTACTCAATAAGACTCCCAACTGTATTTGGATACACCCACAGAAGAAGAGTTTAATATGGAAATACAGTAATCGGATGTAGAAACTACTGAAATGAAACCTAGATATATCATACTTTCAGTTTTAGCTTGTATTTAATGTGCGTTATGTGGATTTATTAAATGGAATTGAAGTGTGTTAAGTGACAGATTTTACAAAAATAGTCACATAACAAGGTCAAATTCATAAGTGCACTCACAATTGTAAGATTATCCTTTTATCCCGAATTTTAATCCCACTCTTTAACCATTCTTTTATCTCCGAAAGTGCTTTTTCTCCGTGAAGATTGAACAGCATGGGCGAAATACTGCTTCCCTGCCGTACACACTTTTTAATCGAAGCCCTTAATTCTTGATCTCTGATGTTAATGTCCAATCTTGAGTGCTGTAAATATTGTATATTACTACATCTTACTCCTATTTTTCTCAGAATTCCGAACGTCTTGCACTGTATTACATTGGGGAAAAGGATACTGCTAGCAGAGATCTCCTCCGCCACGCTGGCACATTCCCAGGAAGCTTTCACTCTTATAATACGTAAGTCTGCAGACTTCCGAGGCCGTTATCACTGCAGATAAAATCTTCTAGGCTGTTAGGCAGCATCGTATTTCTTTTAAACATTTGACGTTACGGCCTATCTGTTGGTATCTTTTTCAAGATCTTGTGGTGCCTACTGTAGATTAAGTACTGCCAGAGACAGAGTTACATTGTGTTGTGAAGGGGAGTTTTATTTATGCTGGAGATGTGTTATTGCTTGAAATTCCTCCTGCTGATATTGGTCAGCCATCCTCATTGGCTAGAAGCGAAGCTGCCAGAGAACGAGAGGCGGAATATTTTGGGTAAACGTTCCCCCTCTCTTGCTCTGCCGGTTTCTCTTCTAGCCAATGATGATTTCCCACCAACATCTGTAAGAGCAATTTTGACCAATAACTCTTTTCCAGTATAAGTGTGGGAAAACTGCCCATCTAACCGAAGATAATGATTCAGCAATGCTAGCGACAAGAGATTTAGGCAATAACCACATTCTTCGGCATTTGCACGAGAATACTTCTCTTACTATCCAATGACTGGCCTCCAACAACCCCACTTCTCCGCACAAGCGCGGCTAAAACTCTCCTCTATAACAGAACGCGACATGGTCTCTGACAGATCTCACTATGCAGGAGACACAACAAGATCCTGAAGAAGATCCCAGCAGAGGAATCGAAACAGCGATCGTTTAGGAGAAATATGAAGCTGCGTAACATAAGAAAAATGTAACCCTTACAATAAGTTTCTTGAATCCTCATGCTACTTTAACAGCGGAATTCCACCTGTAGGTTTGTACGTGACGTCTAAAACCCTCTTGCCGCTCCATTGTTTGATTCACAGTTTCCTAAATTTCGTATCTGAAGATTGTCGATTTTGAGCATATGGATAATGTGTCGTATTTGAAAAGTGGTCTCAGTAATGCAAAGTTAGCATGGAAAACTTCAATAGGATGAAAACGAGATTTCCTGCAGTGTGAATGTTGTCCATAAGTAAGTAACATATGTTATAAATGTATATTCTATTATAAATTCAAAACTAGCAATGATTTTGTCACCACCCTTATTATGGACTGTCAGATGACGGTTATTGAGGTAAGTTAAATATGAATCTTATCGGAATCACATTATTTCTCGTCCTAGTGCACTGCTGATGCCAGACGTTTGGGTATCACTAAATGAGCGAAAGCAATTTCGACAAGTTATACCGATAATTGCACTCATGAATGGAAAAATATAAGTTTTAAAATTATAGTTTCTCTTAATTAATGTCAGTGAAGTCCACAGAGTAAGAACCTTTTTGAATTAATTGTCTCAGACAAACAAAATCGACCATCTTGAGAAGTCTGCTAGTAAAGCAGAAATAAGAAGAAAATAATGTAAATACCGATATTTCAGATAGCTTTTAAGCCGATCTCTTATCTGATTATAATTTAGTTGCTCAGCTTCCAAAATTCGACAAAGAAAGGTAATTTGACTAAGTTCGTTACTATGTATTTTTTTTCAAATTATTACGACGGCGAGTAAAATTAACCCTACAAAATTCTTCAGAGTTATTGCAGTGAGATATATTACCACTACCTATCAACATTAAGGAATTTTATTAATTAAAAACTTGAACAAGAATAACTAGCGCTACCATGTAACGTCGAGTTCCTTTAAGTAACTGCGTTTACTATTCCATTTTCTGAATATTTTATTTCTTATCTGTATCGACTTCTTATATTTCTGACACTGTCGAAAAATCGGAAAAGCGACTTACTTGCTCGCAATCACGAAGGAATGCAGCTAATATATCATATACGAGCACATATATACAGTTCGATGTGTGACTGAGATGACATAATGTATTTAGCAGTTTTAAATTTGGTGCACACAGCTCAGAATTATTACTACTGATTGTCTGAAAGTAAAGGAAACGTGTCAGGACGTTAGGGAATAATGTCCTTGGTGCTAAGGTTACCGTAGAGGGCAAAAAGATGGAGAAGATGGAGATCAGCTTCTCATTCATTACTTTAAATTTTCTTGGAAGGATTTTATTCCGAATCTCACCCGAGAAAATCGTTGTCTCGTGAAAAACAGTCGTTTCTCAGTGGACATGTTTACTATCTGTCCTATTGTTGGATAGGAATAGAATGATTTTTGTAGGTGTTCAATGATTCGAACACTTCAAAAACTCCTTATTAGAAGTAAAACAGTGAATTACTAGCTACAGATTAGAACAGACACGTCCGTAAAAGGTAAACTCTGCCAAGACGTCTTTGAGATGATGACGCAGAGACTATTGACATCGAGGCTTTTGACAATGTTGGAGTTTTATCTTCACTGCTTAGGAGACATTACAGCCACAAAAAAAAACATAATAATGTTTCACGAGTAGTGACGTTCACGAAAACGTCATTGAGATATATTTACAATTATTTTCATCGTCGAACTTCAGCTAATAAACTAGAAGACACTTAAAAACTCCAACTGTGGATTATAAAGACAAAACTGCAGTGCACAGGGAGATTCCGCTAAGCTGCTCATCTCACATATTTCCTGAACCGTTTAAGATATCGTAAATCTGTTTTCACTTAAACGAATTGTGAAAAATTGCTAAGTGACGTGCCCCTCTTCTCACAGCTAGATTAGTTACAGGGATACCGGTAGCAAGAGAACTATAGTAATATGCGCTGTCAGTATCGTATCTTTTTTAAAAAAAAAACGAATTCAACAGCATTTCGTCTTTAAAATCCGGTTATTACTTTCTGAGGAAACAAAAACGTTATAGCTTAGGATACAATTGTTTTGAACATAAGACCTACTGCCGTTTTACGGGGCCGATGTTGGTGGTATTTTACGAAACACTCGAGTCAGTCTGATGGGTGGTTTCTTCTTGAATAACTGAGTGTGTCTATTCACATCAGTGGAATAGCGGAGAGAAGTTTAACTTGAAAGTGATACTAATCGCTGTTCGCTACATACGGTTTTACTGAAACACCAACTGAGTGGCAAAGTTCGTGGCATCTAAGATGAAGTTCCAGTTAAGTACGGTAACGCTTTATCTCTTGTATCTGCCAGAGCATTCAAAGAGAGCTGCAGGTAGAGTTTGAACTGAATATTGAAGAATAAATGCTGTTAAATAATGACATCGCGTCATGTCAAGATACACATTTATATTGCGACATTACATCGACATCGATAACATTAAGAAGGTACAAAAGAACGTAGTCGTAAATATTTGTTTGAAATTCGTATTATTTCAACAAGCGTTATAAATGCTCAGTATCTACTGCAATAGCCGTTAGCAGTTGCAGGCATAATGACTTCTGGACAGAATGAAGAGAATATGTCGGCATTGTTGTAGATGCTACAATAATTGTCTTGGGACGTAGAAACTTGTGCATATGCTTAATTTTCGAGATTACAGCAGAGAAATAGTTGCCATTCGAGTCAAATCCGACCAACGAGCAACCTACTAATAATACTTTGACGTCGTCTCTAAAGAGCAGAAAAGAACTTAGTGGGTCCTTTCCCAGTCGGAAGGCAGAAGAGATCCCGGGACCCATAGTTCTGGTATCACAAACACGTATTTTAAGTCGTAATTCACACAGGAGGGAACGTAGCTCTGCTGCAAGGAACTGAGGTCATCTTCATTCAGTTAAGATTTCTTTAGTACAGTAAAGAACATTCACGTATTCCCGAAAAACTCAGTGCCAAACAGTCACTCTCCCCTACATTCTCAGCGACCCAGTAACGTGCGTTCTCACATTCAGCTTTATCAGGAATGAGAATTATTCTCTGGAACAACCGCTCGACAGAATTTCGTGCATGTTCTCCAATCCCACTGGCTAATGTGAGCATGATACGGATTTAAACAATGGAAAATCCAAGATGGAATAATGACAATTTATGAAAAGGCCAGGTAACTAACCGTACAGAGGTGGTGCTGGGTAACAGATAGGCACAACAAAAATACCAGTGTTAAGCCCCGGTTGCGAGAGACAGTGCTCATGTGTGTTTGTACGTCCAAATACACACAATAAATAAAAAATTCAATGTTTTCAATTCTTCCCGGTGTTGCAGTTATATTGGTTACCACTGTTAATCTATCATAAAACGAAATCGAAATTCTCCCAGGCTGAGGTGCACCAGTTCCTCTCATACTTCAAGAACCCGTCTCCCACAGACTAGCAAAAACTGAAAAACTTAGGATTGACTCGAAAATCTGTTTCAACTTATTACAGACTCTATCGTTGCGTCAGTGATGTTAATTTGAAGTTATTACGTATACTAAGAAAATCGGAAAAATACACGCGCAAAATCTGGCATTACGGTCCATGTATCAGCAATGTGTGGTAAAGGAATTACTAAAATACCTCGTCCGGTAAGACCACCATGTCAGTATGTAACCGATCTGGTGATAATTTTGAGTGATCTCCCACCTCCCCCACCCACCCCCCACCCCCGTATATCTGCTCTGCTGTGAAGATTTCATAATTACTCTTTCGTACAGACCAATAACATCTGGGACACCTGTTTGTCAGATCAGTCTCTGGTCATCATTAGCTTAAGTGCCATCAGTTTCCTTCGATTACAGTGAAGGAATAACTCGTCATCCTTACTAATACCGGAGCGAATATTGGCACAGGTACTATCCATCTACTGCACCAATATTCTTCATATGTCTCTATGAGCAGATACGGCTAATTTTTTTGCTTAGAAATGCTAAAACGTTTTAGTGTAAGCTTTTGAGGGCAAAAATTCAGTACAGGGTATATATTGATATAGTGGCGGAGCCTCTAATAATTCTAACCTCTGTGTACCATAGTTCGTTGTATGCGCTTTCTTTATTGATATGACTTGTCATTTATTTACATTTTCATAATTTTAAAGCCCCGGGTTTCATGTGGTTTCATGCAACCGTTGTAGAAGTGAAGGGAAAAACTACGGATTGCTTTGTTGCAGATCAAATAATTTAGCAGTGTTAATATATCACGGCAGAATCTCTGAACGCCAGCTCAACTGCCCGGCATGCAGCTGCTCAGCACCGATGTAAACACGAAATACTGCGCTGCCGCTCTGAAAGACATTACAGTAATGGACTCAGAAATATGTTACACTATCCATGTGCCCATTTGGCAACGGAACAGGCCATTGTATCTCAGAGTAATAGGAACGATCCACGTTTTCGCCCATCTGGTGCCTGCTGCAGAGCGTTATGTTTTGTAATTAATGAGACGTGTGTTGCTAACAATTCGTATATGAGATACAGAAATATGAAAGTGTAACTCATAAAGGCACACGTGTAGTGTAATAAACATTAAAAAATTTCTGAGTATAATGTGTATCCCAGGTATTTGTCCCACTAGCATGTGAATTAAATGGATATTTATGCTTATCCTTCACATCGTATCATTAATTTTCTAATTTTTCGCAATACTTTTTTTTTAAATTTCTTTTACTGCATGTTCCTCAACAGCGTAATACCTGCACTGAAAATTAAGGAAACGCTGTCAAAACAAAGCTCATCATCCTGAAGACTGTATAAGCTGATGAAAGAGCAAATGTTTTCACTGATAAGTAATACCGTAAAATGTATATACCGGGCGATCAAAAACTCAGTATATATTTGAAAACTGAATAAATCACGGAATAATGAAGATAGAGAAATACAAATTGACAAACATGCGTGGAATGACATGGGGTTTTTTAGAATAAAAAATACAAAAGTTCCTAAAATGTCCGACAGATGGCGCTTTATCTGATCAGAATAGCAATAATTAGCATAAGAAAGTAAGACAAAGCAAATATGATGTTCTTTACAGGAAATGCTCAATAGCTGTAGTCGAGGAATAATATTTTGAACAGCACTGTAAAGCATGTCAGGAGTTATGGTGAGGCATTTGCGTCGGATTTTGTCTTTCAGCATCCCTGGAGATGTCGGTCGATCATGATACACTTGCGACTTCAGGTAACCCAAAAGCCAATAATCGCACGGACTGTGATCTGAGGACCTGGGAGGCCAAGCATGACGAAAGAGGCGGTTGAGCACACGATCATCACCAAACGACGCGCGCAAGACATCTTTCACGCGTCTAGCTATATGAGGTGGAGCGCCATCCTGCATAAACATCGTACGTTCCAGCAGGTGTTTGTCAGCCAGGCTGGGGATGATGCGATCTGTAACGAATCGGTGTACCTCTCACTCGTCACGGTAGCAGTTACAAAACCAGAATCATACATTTCCTCGAAGATAAAAGGCCCGATAACGGTAGATGTGGTAACTCCAACCCATACCGTGACTCTATCGTCGTGCAATGGAGTTTCCACGACAGTTCTACGATTTTCGCTAGCCCAAATTCTGCAGTTGTGGGCATTAACAGACCCTCGGAGCGTGAAATGATCTTCGTCGGTCCACAACACGTTACTGAAACAATCGTCATCTTCCGCCATCTTTTGAAACGCCCACACCGCAAACACCCTCCGCTTCACTAAATCGCCAGGTAACAGTTCACGATGCCGATGGATTTTGTACGGATAGCATCGGAGGGTACGCCTAAGTGCCAACCAAATCGTAGTATACGGAATGCCGGTGCGACGTGCGACTGCACGAGCGCTGACTTCCCCGTGCATAGACGAACCCGCTACAGTCTCCATTTCTTCTTGAAGTCTCAGCAGCATTACGCCTTGTGCTCGGTCGGCCACTGCGGGGTCTGTCGTCTAAACAACCCGTGGCATCGAACTTCGAAATAATTCTCGCCACAGCTGCATTTGTCATCGGACCTTTACCCGTTCGAAGCCCCTTGCTATGGCGATGGGATCGTAACGCTGAACTAGCCCATTCCCCATTCTGATAATACAGCTTCACTAAAATCGCCTTTTCAGGTAACGTCAACATGCTGCGACTGCTGGCACATCTGATTCTCTCCCTCACTACAGCTCCTTTTATACACGATTGTCATGCGCAGTCACAGACGTTTTGCTGTCCAGCGCCATCTGTATGGCATTTTGTGAACTTTGTTTTTTTTTCGTTGTAATAAAACCCCATGTCGTTCCAAGCATGTGTGTAAATTTTTACCTCTCTATCTACATTATTCCGTAGTTAATTAAGTTTTCAAATTTATACTGACATTTTGATCACCCTCTTACATACGTATGAACAATGATAAGGCTAACTGACGTAAAACCCGAAGATTTTGGTCTATACGAGATTGTATTTCAATTTTTATTATTTCATCCAGAGAATAATGACTGATGGATCGTAACAACTCGCTAAGACTGACAATACGTCAGAATACTCGCTTTCTGGAAGCTTTTAGGGAATTCAGTATTGGGACATGCAGTGAGGCAACAATAGTAATGCGATGCTTACTAATACTTAGTCGGACCCCTTTCCCCCAGCCCAGTGCAGGAACTCGACGTCCTACGGATTCAACAAATCGTTGGGACTCTCCCACAGAAATATTCAGCCATTCTGCCCCTATAGGTGTCCATAATTGCGATGGCGTTGCCGGTCAGGCTTTAATGTACGAACTGACCTCTCGATTATGTCCCATAAAAATTTAATAGGAGTCGTATTACGTGAAGAGTAGCCAAATCATTCACTTGGACTGTCCAGGATGTCATTCAAACCAATAGCGCACAATTGAGGCCCTGTGACACGCTGCATTCTTGTTCATTAACATTACATCTTTGTATGGAATCATGACGTCCATGAATGACGGTAAATGCTGTCCAAGTAGCCGAACGTAGCCGCTTCCAAATGATCGTTGCTGTTGGACCAGAGGACACAGTCCATTCCATGTAGACACAGCCCATACCATTATGGAGCCATCATCAGCTTACCCTGTGCCATGTTGACCACCTGCACCACACTCGGACCGTACGATCGGCTCTTACCAACTGAATTCTGGACTCACCAAGCGACGGTTTCCCAGTTGTCTACGGTCCAACCGGTATGGTCACGAGCGCAGGAGAGGCACTGCAGGCGATGTTGTGCTGTTAGCAAAGGCACCAGCGTTGGTGGTCTGCTGCCGTAGCACATTAACATCAAATTTCGCCGCACTGTCCTAACGCATACGTTCGTCGTACGTCTCACATTGATTTCTGCGGTTATTTCACGCAGTCGTGCTCGTCCGTTAACACTGACAACTGTGCGCAAACGTCAATGCGTTGTCCATGGTGAAAGGCAATGCCTGAACTTTGGTATTCTCAGCATGCTCTTGGCACAGTGGATCTGAGAACATTGAATTCCCTAACGATTTGCCGGCCGGGGTGGCCGAGCGATTCTAGGCGCTACAGTCTGCGGTTGCAGGTTCGAATCCTACCTCGGGCATGGACGAGTGTGATGTCCTTAAGTTAGTTAGGTTTAAGTAGTTCTAGGGGACTGATGACCTCAGAAGTTAAGTCCTGTAGTGCTCAGAGCCATTTTGAACCCTAACGATTTACGAAATGGAATGTCCTATGCTTCTAGCTCTGCGTTCTGAGTCTGTTAATTCTCCCTTGTGATCATATTCACGTTGAAACTATTTTGTGTGCACGATACTACCGCCAAATGTATATGTGTATATCGTTACCCAATAGCTTTTGTAACCTCAATGTACACTGAGCACTCTACCGATTCGGTGCTCCGAACTTTAGCGTGTAACATGGTGGTGTGTAAGAAAACTATGGCGGTGCGTGAAGAGCAGCGTGCTGTAATCGAGTTTCGAATTCGGAGCGTTTGTCCTCACATGTAGCACCCTATCCTTCAGCTTGAGAATGTCAGACCAACCACGAGTGCTGCGTCATGTGCAACACTCCGACGCCTCGGGTTTACTATCATTGATCATCCTCAATACATTCCTGACTTGGCCTCATCCGATTTTCTCCTGTTTCCGAAATTTAAAGGCCTCCTTCGAGGGCTACACTTTGATACTCACTTTGACAGTGATGAAGCGGTGCAACCAGAGATGAGGTTGTGGCCCGTCAACAAAGTCACACAGTCTACAGTCAAGATATTGATATACTCGTCGCTCGTTGGGAGAAATGAGTTCACAATGTGTTGACATGTCTATATGTAGCGTACATTTTAACTAAAAAGCTTTAAGAGTTTTCACATACAGAATTCTGAGGCATTAATTTTCAGGACGCCTTGGTGCTAGTCGTGTGGAGAACATCTACGCAGCCCACTAGGGAGTGCGAAATCTAGGTAGGAAGAAGAATAATTGCCAACGCCTGTTCGTTTCATGTGACAAGGAAGAAACATACAAACCAAGCTAAATATGTAAAGCTGTGGCAAAGTCGAGTGAAGTTATGAAATCGTGTGAATGCAATGTGTTATGGATGAATCTTAGACATCGCAGGGAAGTTGTCTTTGAATTTCAGTTATAGTGAATTCAGTGTCCAGTATAAACACTTTCTTATTTGAGGAGACATGTCTCATCAGTTTCATCTGTTAACGACTTCATTATGCGAAGCAGTCAGAATTCGAGTTTAGTAGGGCAAGTGCCACATAGGCACACGTATATTAACTTTATCTTTGTGATACTTGTTGCTTGGGGTGTATGGCCTCCCCCCCCCCCCCCCAGTACTGTCAAAATCAAGAGCCCGATAAAAAAAATAGGACAACAAACTAAAGAATCCAAAATTTCAGAACCGAAATTTAACCGAATATTGGGGGGGGGGGGGGAGGCTGGTGTTTACAGTATCAAGCTGGAACTTTGTGCTGTCACAAGCGCCCACACCAAAGATTCCTACTTGTAGTCGTGGACCAACAAAAATCCTTAACTCACCATTAAGAATTTAAAATATAGTTTTCCGAGGTTCGAGGAATGCACTCTCATGAAAGGTTGTTTTCTATCCCTTAGAGTGCGTTTGTCTTTGTAAACAGATTACTGAATCGCTCTAAAAGGCAAAGACAGTAAATCCACATCGGCAGTGTTAATAAGATTATGAAATGCTGGGAATATAAGTTTGCATTTACTCAGAGAGAGATAATTTCAAAATCATGATTGTAATATTAACAGAAACTGAAGACGTGTGATCAAACATTATTAAAATTTAAGAAGGTTGTTGTATACATCGATACAGTTTTGAAAGATCTAAAATTTTTTAAATGACAATATCTTTATCTAATAACACTGCTGCTATCACTCTTTGAAACGTAGGCTTTGGTGAGTGCAATTATTTCTTCCGCATACCACCCAATGTTTTGGAATGACATTTTTGTTTAATGAACAGACATAGCAAGTTACACGCTTCAGGTCTGCGAAGTGTTTCTGTTTTCTGTCCTGATGATCACGGTATCCAATCCAATCTAGATATGGCAAGACCTTACAATGCAATTTTACTAATCGAAATTTTCTCAAGTGATAGAATTTTCACGATAGCTTTATCCTGAAGCAGGAAAATTTGTTACTTTGGTCATTCTTTAACACTGATTAGCAGTCCGCTAACTACGTAAAAATTCGTTGTTATTATCTGTTAGTATCTATTTTGACATACGTTCTCCAAAATGAGCGTGTTTATTTGGTCTGAATGCTACAGTTAAATTTCTACTGCATCAGTAGAATTAATATTCTGGATATATGCTGCGGAAATAGATTCGTGATTGATGTTATCGCTTTCCTTACATATCTTTTGGCGACTACTATTATAATACTTTCTACTTTTCCTAGGGAAATAACATTAATTCATCGTTTTTGTGGCTGTGTCAGGGTAATTACTGCATTATGTTAGTAGGCGAATTAGATTCTCTAAATACCTAAATCATCCGCCATGTTTGGTTACATATCGGACGTAGCAGGGAAGCTGATGAATCTGCCGGTCCTCACATAGTCTTATACTAAGTGTGTTTGATAATAATGATTACGAGTCTTAACTGCTGAAAACGCACGCGCATGTTGTTCCATAACTAAAGAACCTCACTACCTACATTAAAATGATAGCAGTCATAGAAATAGCTGAAGTAGGGGCTTTACTCCTTGACATACTTACGTCCTGTAATAAGCATCTATCTTTGTTTACTCAAGTTTAATGAGGAATGATAATTTGAAGATCTGAATGACCAATATCGTGAAGGTTTCCGAAAGGTGTGTGTATTTAGACAGTGTCCTTTCGGTCCTGAACATACGTTTCAAGTATAACAAATTTTACCCAAATTGATGGACGGATCACTGTCAACAACAGAGTTCCGTTTCATGCGGGATAACACGTCCGCAAGTTTCACACTAGATCTTTGCAGTCGGTATTTTGAGCATCAGATATGAGACAATCCGTCATCTAGATAAGACCAGGATAGTTACAACAAAGCGTAGACACTTACATGAGATAGAAGGTATGGAGCGTAAACATGACTATTAATTTATGCATGAGGCACACTTGAGCCAGTAAAATAATCAAAGAGACAATTAACAGGCTGTCCACGAGTATATCGGTAATAAGTAATGTATACGCTCGAAACAAGCTGTTTGAAAATCCTCTCATTGCTCCATTGGACTGATGTCACAAGTTAAGAAAATAGGTACAACATTCTTGTGGTACTTACAGTTTTTTGTCATCACGGGAAAGTCAAGTTATCCCCACCGCAACGATAACAAGATGTGGCTGCAAATCTTTCCTACGTGAACTCACTCCTTCAAGTCTGATTTCTATTTAACAATTATTTTCGTTCCCTTATGTGGGGCGGGCTGGGTGCAGCCGTATTCAGCCATTACATCATTTCTTTGGTAATAGAAAATAATTTAAGAAGCTGTAAATTCAGACAAATAATTTAAGAAATTGTAAATTCAGCTCTCACATTTCTAGAGTAATGGAAAGCAGTTTAAGAGGTTGTAAAATAAAAAGGGCGTTGAAAAAGTTAGCACAGTCGTCTCTAATTTTTTTATTTTTGCAGGAGGAGAATGAAATTTTTTCTGAACATACTTGGAACATTTAGCTATAAGTTAGTGTACAAAAATATATCCTTTTATTTACACGTGAGCCATATTGGACAGTGAAGTAGATGTCAGGGTGCGACAACGGTCGATGGAGTTCCTCTTCAAGACAGGCGACTAATCTGCTACATCGATTCACAGGAAGTTGCTCCCTGTTTATGGGGAGGACACAGTGGATCGCAGCAGTATTCAGCGGTGGTTGCAGAGGTTTAAAGAAGGTGATTTCTCTCTACTGGACAATCCACGATGCAGTAGACCATAGCTGGCAGTGAGTGATGTGAATAAGGAGACCATTGATCAAATCATCCAAAATGACAGATGTGTGACGACACGACAGCTTGCTGAAATGACTCGTTTGTCATTGGGTAATGTGGTATCACTGGTACAGTCACTACGGTACAGAGGAATCTGTGCACGTTGGGTGCCTAGATTAATGAGATGAGAAATGAAAACGATGAGGAAGAATGTATGCGAGGGTCTTATGAAGACCTTTACTGAAGAGTGGAAACAGTGTTTTGACGGCGTCATTACCCAGGATGAAACAAGGTTGTTTTTATCCGAAGCTGCGAGCGAAACCCAGTCCATGGAGTGCCTTCATCCGGGTACCCCTCGGAAGAAGAAGCCAAGACTTTCACGAACAGCAGGCCGAAAGGCGATGGCCTCCTTCTTCTGGGATCAGTGTGATGTCAGTTTCAATGACGTTATGGAACCTGGCTCCACAATTAACTGGGACCGCAACTGTTTGTCGTAGGACAAGCTACGACGTGCTATGAAGACCCACAGACCGCAGCTTTAAGGTCAGGGCATCGGAGACTACACCATGACAATGCCAAACCCCATACAGACCGTATGGCGCAGGAGAAAATCGGGAGAATGAGTTGGAAAATTGTTCCTCATCCTCCCTACAGTCCGAATTGGGCCCCGTCTGATTTTTATCTCTTTGGTCGTCTAAAGGGACACCTGCGCAAAAAAGCATAAATACCTTATTTCCCGTGTCAAGCTATAGTGTAAAAGTCAATCCCCAGACTTTTACCAAAGTGCATTTACATCGTGGAAAGAAAGTTGGGCCAGATGCGTTACAGCTGATGGAGGCTACATTGGGTAGGCTCAGTGTATAGCTAAATTTTCCAAGTAAGTTCATAAAAAATTTCATTCTCCTCCTCCAAGAAATAAAAAAAATTGAGACGGCTGTGCAAAACTTTTTGAACGCCCTTTGTAGATGGCGTGTTATTTGAAAACTAACGCGGTATATCCATGTAGGAAGAAATTGAGATGTGTGATGTATATGTTACCTTGCAGTTGAGTGAGACACAAGCTGAGTAAAGAGAGGGTGAATTGCAGTACCCATTGGGGATGAACGTCAGGCGTAGCGTGGTCTTTGGTTGGAAGGATAGTTTCCAGGGACGAGTCTGTGGTCTGTAAGGAGTTACCTGATGTCACTACACGAAACTTTGTAACTCCCTTACAGTGTATGAGAATGACGAGAATGTGGATACGTTGCTGTGTGGGAAAGTTAACCAAAACGCTTTCTAGATACGGCTACTGTAACATGAACACTGTCAAGATACATTACAACTGTGAGCTCTTAAGATGAGGAGATATTTTTGTGTGAATTAAGTAAATAGGAATTATTAATCCAAGTAATACCAAGGCTTTCTCCATAAAGGGCATTACCATTACGCTAAACATCGCGAATTGTTTTTGAATTATAATATAACATACCATTCAAAGATGTGCTGATATTGAATCGGGGTGTCGAACCTTTAAATACATTTTAACCCGCTCTTCACAATACCAACACATTTTCAATAACATGTACTATCAACTTTGTGACCAAGACAAAAACTGTGGGAAATGCAAATCTCATTTATTGTTGTTGTCTTTTACTGTCAGCATAGTTTTTAAAGAGATATCGATATGTAAGTTAGGTTCTACAAATGGAATAGTGAATAGAACATCCATTGGGAAAAGTGACAGCTGTTGTTGAGATTAAAATTTTTGGGTTACGTGTAGCAGAAAAATTTAAAGCGTAAATGGAATCTGGTACAAGAATTCATTCCAAAATACATATAATTTTTTCAGAATTTTAAAATATAAAGAAACAGATTAGATCAAAATACTTTCTAAAAAAGTGCATCAAATGAAAATGCCCCCCCCCCCCCCCCCCAATTTATGACGGGCGCAAATGATCGTAGCTTTCATGGGCGCTTGCACTAAATGAACGGAATGTTTGTTGTACGAGTAGAGCACGTTTCCTTCTTTTCACCTGTACCGACGACTATTACACCATGAGTTACTCGGACATGAGTTCGATAATCAGGTGCATAATAATTATGAGACGATAAATGTTACCGTTCTGTTACGCTTCAGCAATAAATCACTGGAAACAAAAACACCCGTAAGATACGGAGGAGCAGCCATCCGGAGGGATCTAAGCCGAAATGTTTAGCTGGAAAACCAATGCCACGTTGAAACTAATTTGAGGAATCTTTTTTGAATCATCATTCTTCTGACAGGTTTGAAGCGGCCTTGTGGGACGCCACGAATTCCTCTCCTGTGCCATACTCTTCGACTCAGAGTAGCAGTTGCAACCTATATCCTCAGTTATTTGCACAGTTTATTCCAATCTCTGTCTTCCATTACAGTTTTTGCCCTCTACAGCTTCCTCTGCTACCATAGAAGTCAATCCCTGATGTCTTGACAGGTGTCCCATCATCCTGTCTCTTTGCCTTCTGAGGGGTTTCTATATATTCCTTTCCCCTCCCATTCTGCGCAGAATCTCCTCATTATATACCTTATCAGTCAACCTAATTTACAACAATCGTCTGTTGTACCACATCTGAAATGCTTCAATTCTCTTCTGTTCCTGTTTTCCCACAGTTCATGTTTCACTACCAGACAATGCTACGCTCCAAATGTAAATTTCTAGAAATTTCTTCCTGAAATTAAGTCTTTGTTTGGCACTAGTAGACTACTCCAGGCCAGGAATGCCCTTTTCGTCACGGGTTATTTTGCCGCCTAGATAGCAGAACCCCCTAATTTTTTCTGCTTCGTGACTATCAGTCCTGATGATAAGTTTCTCGCTGTTTCCATTTTTGCTACTTCTCATTACTTTCGTCTCTCTTCGATTTACTCTCAGTCCATATGCTGTACTCATTAGACTGTCCATTTCAGTCAGCAGATCATGTCATTCTGCTTCACTTTCCCTTTCACTCACGATAGCAATGTCATCAGCCAATCGTATCATTGATATCTTTTCATCTTGAATTTTAATTTCACTCCAGAGCCTTTCTCTTGTTTCCATCATTGCTTCTTTGATATACAGATTGAAAAGTCTGTCTTACGACCTTTTTAATCCAAGCAATTTGTTCTTGATCTTTCACTCGTATGATTTCCTCTTTGATCTTGTACATATTGTATATTACACGTCTTTCCCTATAACTTACCCGTATTTCTCTCTGAATTTCGAACATCTTGCACTATTTTACATTGTCGAACGCTTATTGTAGGACGACAAATCCTATGAACATGCCTTGATTTTTCTTTAGTCTTGCTTCCATTATTAACCGCAACGTCAGAATAGCCTCTCTTGTGCCTTTACCTTTCCTAAAGGCTAACTGATCGTCAAATAATGCATCCTCAACTTTCTTTTCTGTCTTTCTGTATATTATTATTGCCAAAACTTGGTTGCAAGAGGTGTTAAGCTTACTGTAGGATAATTTTCGCACTTATTAGTTCTTGCAGTCATCCGAATTGTGTGGATGATATTTTTCCGAAAGTCAGATGGTATGTCACCAGGCTCATACATTCTACACACCAACCAGAATAGTCGTTTCGTTGCTACTTCCCCCAATGATTTTAGAAATTCTGACGAAAGCTCTTTTAAATTCTATTTGTGTTACTGGATCCCCTATGTCTTCTAAATCGATTCCTATTTTTTCTTCTATCACATTACACAAATCCTTCCCCTCATAGAGGCCTTCAATGTACGGTTTTAAATTATCGACTCTCTCATCTGCATTGAACATTGGAATTCCCGTTGCACTGTTAATGTTACCACTCTTCCTGTTCAGTTCATCGAAGGTTGTTCTGACTTTTCTATATGCTGAATCAGTCCTTACGACAATAATTTCGTTTTCGATTTCTTCGCATTTTTAATGCAGCCATTTCGTCTTAGCTTCCCTGGACTTAGTATTTATTTCATTCCTCTGTCACTTGTTTTGTCGGCCGGTGTGGCCGAGCGGTTCCAGGTGCTTTATTCTGGAACCGCGCTACCGATACGGTCGCAGATTCGAATCCTGCCTAGAGCATGAATGTGTGTGATGTCCTTAGGATAGTTAGGTTTAAGTAGTTTTAAGTTCTAGGGGACTGATGACCTCAGATGTTAGTCAAATAGTGCTCAGAGGCATTTGAGCCATTTTTGTTTTTCTATGTTCTTGACTTTCTCTGTGCATTTTAGTACTTACTTCCATTCATCTATCAGCTGAAGTATTCTTTCTGTTCCCTCTGGTTTCGCCGCAGTTGCCTTCTTTGTACCTACGATTTTGTTACCGACTTCTGTAATTGCCCTTTTTAGAGATGTCCATTCCTCTTCAACGATACTGCCTACTGAGCTACTCCTTCTAGCTGTATCTATAGCCTTAGGGAGTTTCAAGCCTATCTGGCCATTCCTTAGTACTTCTGAATCCCACTTCTTTGCTTATTGATTCTTCCTGACTAATCCCTTAAGCTTTAGTCTACAAATGGTTCAAATGGCTCTGAGCACTATGGGACGTAACTTCTCAGGTCATCAGTCCCCTAGAACTTAGAACTACTTAAAGCTAACTAACCTAAGGACACCACACACATCCACGCCCGAGGCAGGATTTGAAACTGCGATCTACTCTACATGGCTACTATATTGCGATCTGAGTTTTTATATGCTCCTGGGTACGCCTTGCAATCCAGTGTCTGATTTCTGTGTCTGACCATAATGTAATCTGACTGACATCCTCCTGTATCACCCGGCTTTTTCCAAGTATACCTCATCCTCTTGTGATTCTTGAACAGAGTGTTCCCTATTACTAGCTGAACTCAATTAGTCTCTCCCATCTTTCATTCCTTGTCCCAAGGCCATATTTTCCAGTAACCATTTCTTCTACTCCTTTCCCTGCAACTGCATTCTAGTCCCCCAATGACTATTAGATTTTCATCTCCCTTTTCCGTCTGTTACCCTCTCAATATTCTAGTGTATTTTATCTATCTCTTCAACTTCAGCTTACAGCTTCAGCATGTATGCCTGAATTATCTTTGTTGGTGACGGTTTGCTGTCGATTCTGATAAGAACAAACCTATCACTGAACTTTTTGTAGTAACACTCTCTCTTTCCTATATACCTATTCATAACGAATCCTACTCCCATTATAACATTTTCCGCTGATGCTGATATTACCCTATAGTCATCTGACCAGAAATCCTTATCTTCTTTCCATTTCACTTTACTGACCCCTTCTAAGCTTCTGACATCCCACGCCCCAACTCGTAGAAAGTGAGTTCAAAGTGGTTCAAATGGCTCTGAGCACTATGTGACTTAACATCGGAGGTCATCAGTCCCCTAGAACTTAGAATTACTTAAACCTAACTAAGGACATCACACATATCCCTGCCCGAGGCAGCATTCGAACCTGCGACCGTAGCAGTCGCGCGGTTCCGGACTGAAGCGCCTAGAAACGCTCGACCACTGCGGGCGGCGACCGTTACTTGGTCATTCAATCTGTTTCACATGGTGACGTCTCCTTTGAGAGTACTCTCCCGGAAATCCGAATGGGGGCTATCCCGAAACTTTTGCCAGTGGAGAGATCATCGTGACACTTTCTTTCGATTACGGGCTGCGTGCCCTGTGTATACATGATACGTGTCTTCAGTGTTGGGGTTTCATTGCCTTCTGCACTCTCATACCGTTGATAATTGCTGATTGTTTCGCCTTTGTGGGCAATTTCCACCCCAAGGACGATAGACTGCCATGATCCTCTGTCCGATCCTCCGCCCTCTGTAACAAGACCGCTGGCTGAATCAGAGTGGCTCCTTATGCCGGAAGTCTTGGACCGCCAGTGCTCACTATTAATCAAAATTTAAGACCTGGCGGGTTTCAACCCCCGACCGCCGAGCGAGGACGATTTGATTACTAATGAAAGACGCTACTCCTACAAAATGCGTGCAAATCCGTTAATGAACCTTAAGGAAACGTAATTCATACACGAAAGAGGTGGTTGAAATTACACATGTGAGACTGACTCGTGAATGCTGCGAGTCAATCTGGGGCTCTCACCACGTTCTGTTAATGTAGGAGATAAGAGAACAGCCAAGAAAGAGCGGCAGGTTTTATCATGTTATCATGCAGTATGCTCTAGTGTCAGCCAAGTGTACTGCAGTAACACGCTCTACAATAGAGATGTTTTGTCACACAGGGATGTCTGCTGTACATATTACGAGACCATACCTATCTAGGCGATTCGAGCAGCACATTATTTCATAACATGTACCTCTAGTTTCTGTGGAGTGGGTGATCCATAGCAACTGTGACATGACACGAGACAGCATACGCTATTGGCCATTATAATGTAGATCGTCTCCACTTGATGGACATAGCGTTTCACAAGTAGTAAGGTGTAAACTTGTGGTTTGGAATCGTGGGTGATAATCTGCAATTCCTCATACATAAATTCTCATCGTTGCTAAAACACGTATCAATAGTTAGCCGCTCCATGGAAGGATTAACGCTACTCCCGACAGTGAGTGTGTAGAGTGTGTAGAGTGTGTAGAGTCATTATCATTTTAAAAACATTGTTAAGCGCATAGTGGGAGATAGTATTGCCCTTTGGTCACCAGACTGTAATGCTTTACTAACTATTTAGGTTTGTTTCCAATGGGAGAGAGCGTCAGGAATGTGATGAGTTAGAGTAACAAATATTAAAAGAATGTTTTAACCAAATTACGGTTTCTAACCTCTATTTCGTTACGGAATTATTTTTTTGACTCTCATACGCATAGGTATAAACTAAGAGAAACATGAGATGGCATGCGAAGATTTAGGTTTTCATATTTCCCATGCGCTTTTCGAAGCTTTAATGGTGGGGAAATCGTCTATAAGTCGTTATACGTACCCTGTACCAGATATGCAAATATAAATCGCAATCTCGTATGTTTGGATGGGGTCGTTTAAAAAGTTTTACCAGATATGCAAATATAAATCGCAATCTCGTATGTTTAGATGGGGTCGTTTAAAAAGTTTATGCAAGAAAACTTGTTAATCGTGGACACCTTCAAGGAGGAGGACTAGATTAGCAGCCGCGCGGAGTGGCCGCGCGGTTAGAGGCGCCATGCCACGGATTCCGCGGCCCCTCCCGCCGGAGGTTCGAGTCCTCCCTCGGGCATGGGTGTGTGTGTGTTGTTTTTAGTATAAATTAGTTTAAGTAAGTTTAAGTAGTGCGTAAGTCTAGGGACCGATGACCTCAGCAGTTAGGTGCCTTCGAAATTCGAACACATTTGAACATTTGAACAATTTGACTAGATTAGCATTGACTTACCCGTCGTCAACGAGGACGTTAGAGATGGAGAAAAAGCTCTGAATAGGAAAGGATGGAGAAGGGAAGCGGCTGTGCACTTTCAAAGAAACCATTCTGGCATTTGCCTTACTGGCAGGTTTACTATATTTGGCCCGAAAAAGCATGTTCTTTGAGAATTGTTTTCTCGGGATGTGCTATAAATATCAATTTCAAATTTGGTCGAAATGCTAATTGATATTTCCTCTACAAACTTGAAGTTCGTCGTCCGGAAATGTCGAAGAGCAAAGGCGGAAGTGCCATCAGAACGAAACAAAATTTCGATGTAGACCTCCACCCGCGGTATGTCACAGGTCATCCTACTCGTCTGAAACCAAAATTGAGTTGACGTTAGCGAAGTACATAAGATTCTTTAGGAGTTCTACCTCGCTTAAATTATTTGGAGCATAGGAAACAAAATGGTGGGGATCTGAAGAAAAATTGGATTTTTGTTCACCAGTTTTGCGACTTCAGCGTCCAAGTAAAAATATTTATAGTTGATGGATCGGAATAAAACTGGTACAATTCCTACACAATTTAGTTAGCTTCGTCGTAAACAAATAATCATGGCAATCAGTTCAGTAGCTTTTAAGTTAACATACCACGTGATAAAAATAACATAATTTCGAGAAAAACGTGTTTGAAGTTTTGACTACATATAAATGCATTATTATACAACGAACGTTCAATCTGGCATTCCGGATCCATAGACTAGTCCTTCCTATTGCCCATAGAGGCCGTTCTGCTTTATCTGGGCCATCCTGCGCTGCTCCAGAGCCGATCATACGGCCGGTGACAAGCGGTTTTCGGGCGCTTGAATCCAGTGGACGTCGGAACGCTTGGCGAACTGCGTCGAATTGAGTACCAGGGTGACGCCCATCGTCGTCATGGTCTTCAGAATTGCTGAATACCCTACGTTGAAGCTGCTCACTGCCAGGAAAATCCCGACCTCAACCGTCTCCGCACCAGAATGCAAATGCTTGGGGCTAAGTTCCAAACACAAGCGTTCAAACTTTCATTTGAATTTTGTGTGTTTCCTCCCAAGCACCAACTCGTCCTTCGAAGGAAAAAAAACTGTTGCGTGGAAAAGGGCGATCTCAGACAGGTGCATTTTTTTTTGTTTAATCGCGAATATCAAACATTTCCGTTCCGTATTCAGAAAAACCGTTTCAGGGGTGGATTCTAAACACTTTTATGGATCCAAAAAGGCAACTAAAAACGATTTTTTGAACCATAAGATAGTAAACCACCCCTGAAGTGATTTAGCGAAATCACGAAAAGCCCAAATCAGGACTGGCAGACGTGGGTTAGAACAGTCATCGCCCAAGTACAAGTACAATGCTACCCCGATCGGTGGCACTTTCAACAGCTAATCACGTTTAATCTGTAGTATGTACGAACGTGTGCTGAAAAATGATGCCTCCTAATTTTCTTTTACGGTGATAGTCTAAAGTATATTAAGTAAAACAAACATTGTCAACATTCTTCATCTTTATTCTTCATGTCTACATATTTATTTTTCGCCATAGTCACCTTGACGACGAACACATTTCGGTCAACGAAACACCAGTTTGTTGGCGCTGATGCTGTACAGTGTTCGTTGACAGCGCCACAACGTCAGCTCTGCTTGCACCGATTCGTCACTATCAGAATCGAGTCCTCGGAGACGTTCTTTAACTTTCAGAAGCAGATGAAACTCGGATGGGGTCTAGTCGGGAGTGTATCCAGGATGATCGATGACAGTGAACCCCAGGCTTCGGACTGATACATATGTTGCAACGCTCGTGCGTGGTCTGGCATTTTCATGCAGAAGTAGAGGGTGCTCCATACGTGGAGCCACGTTTTCTGAGGATACAAAATCTATTACGTTACGCTGATTCTCAAGCACTCACATAGTTACGTTACGTACCGCCATGTTACACGCTACATTTCGGAGCCCTATAGCAGCAGACAGCTGCAGCAATACAGACATAAACAATAAAGATGTAGAATGTTTATGATGTTTGCTTTATTTAAAAATCTCTAGGAGTTTTCACGTAAGAATCTCGGAGACATTATGTAATGCCACTTCCTCGTACGAGAAATAAAAATCAAAAATTAGCTTCCAATTCCCCAAGATTTCCCCCCAAGTCCCAAATTCCCAGAAAAGTGAATAAGCGAACGAAGTTCCATTTATCGCTATTATTAGGACAATAACAAGTAATTAAATCAGGAATCTAAGACTTGACAATTTAGCAATCTACGAAAGAAAGATCAAATTTCAGTAAAACTAAAATCAAAATCATAATAAATCGCAAAATTTGCGTAAATTAACTTTCGCAAAGTAGAACCACCGATCCCAAAGACTACTCCGTGTGAGCACTCTTTGTGAAACGTGAGTAACGACTAAGTATAATTCAATGCATTGTCACTACGTTACGAGAGTTAGCCGAAGCAGTTCATATATTTGAATGCTCGTACATGTAGGCGCGCTTAGATTGTTTTTGAGATTGAATAATTACGATCTATTATGACGCAGTAATACGATCTTCTGACTTCAAATATCACGGCATTAGAATTCGAACAGAGGACTAGAATAAAGTGAACTTTTAACTAGATAATTGAACTAAACATTACATAGACAGCGATTTAGGCAACGAACACTGATAGACAATTTTCATTTATAATAGCCAGTGGTTTATGGAACTTCAGTGATAGGTCCGAAGCATATAATTTGAATCCCCCCAACACCTGGGAAAGTTTTCTTCTCAAGGCTCGATTATCAAGTGACTAATATTGTACAATAAAACACCCTTTCGTGCCAAGTCGTGTATTTCTGATTTAACATTCTATCAAATTATTGACATGAAACTCCCGAGTAAGAATTACGCGCAGCGATAATATTTGACTGTAACGCTCGGCGCTTGTGTAGAATCTTTGGCTCAAGTAACAAGCCCACTATTACGATTTCTTAGATACTTGAAATTACGACCAGCTTGTAGGGAATTTGTTGTGGATGTGACTGTATTGGTTTTATCACTAATTCTTCATCATTAATCAGTTAAACATCGATTACGTACGATTAATTACGATTCTTGGTGAAGTAAATATCTCACGCACGTCGACATTCCGGTTCAGCACTGTTATTTTGTGTAACGTCGTCTTCGTAACTTGATAACGACCTCAACACTCTACCGACTGTCGCCGAGTTTTAGCCGAGGCCAAGTATAAATAAAACCATCATCAAGAAGAGCCGCCGTTATAATTAATATCGAATAAGCCCTCGTGACAGCGGAGATGTTACGGGCTGCCAGACCGTCGTTACACCGCCAAGTGCAGTCTGGATCCACTAGTGGTGTCTTCGTTTCGAAATTGATTTAACGAAGTAGTTAGAGATGGAGTACAAGCTCGGACTGGAGAAGTCAATATGTCATGCCTTTTCAAAGAAACCATGCCGGTATTCACCTTAACGATTTAGAAAAACCACAGAAAACCTGAAACTGGATAAGTGGACGGGAGTCTGAATCGGCGTCACTCCGAATGCTTGTCAGTGCCTCATCACTTTGCCATCTCGCTGTGTTTCACAAAATGGTGCTGCGAAGACAGCGATGTGTACCGTGTTTCATTGTCAAGGGTTGCTGACTTTGTTGGTACAAATCAACAACCTATGGTAAGACTCTAACGGTACTCATCAGTGCTATACAACAAAACAGTGCTTGGAAATGAGCGTGCTATTTTGCCACATCCAAACAAGAAAAAATAAGATGGTAAAAGTAACTACATACTACATACGACGTCGGTACTCTTACCATAGCCAGCTGTTGTGGCCGAGCGGTTCTAGGCGCTTCAGTTCGGAATCGCGCTGCTGCTCCGGTCGCAGGTTCGAATCCTGCCTCGGACATGGATGTATGTGATGTCCTTAGGTTAGTTAAGTTTAAGTAGTTCTAAGTCCAGGGGACTGATGACCTCAGATATTAAGTCCCATAGTGCTCAGAGCCATTCTTACCACATTTCTTGTTTCAAGTTCTCGTGGACGCGAACAGTAGCATCCCCTTTCCAGATAACGATCGATCTGAAGATGGGTAACAATACCCCAAGCCTCTCAGTTTACGAAGTACATAAGGAAACTCCTTATGCTCCATTTCTCTGTACTGTGGTGGTATGTTTTACATTCCATCTGAGATGCTGTCGAAAGTTCTGAGTGAAATTCTACATCTCCATCTGTTGTACTGGCCTCAACGAACTGTCGTGTTTCTACACATCCTCATTCTCCCAACTTTTGATGAGGTAAAGTTGGAGTTACTAGACGTGGTCCCTTTTTAGTGGTATACTCCTGACGTCCTCTAATCTTGGAAATAGCTTTCGCTGTCACTTGTTAGGAGATCAAACCTTTAACTGCGACTTCGAACAGCACTGCAACTAGACATTTTTCACATTGCCGAGTAACTGCGAGACGTGAAAGAAGCGATAAGTTACAGGGAAGTACCCGTGTATGGTCTGCTATTTAGACACCGATCCTTTAGTTTTGAATTACGGCACTCTTAATTTAAACAATATTATTTTTCGGAGCAAATCAGACTAAGAGCAGCCGACCAGTTGCATAGGATAAAGTAATCTTTACCTAGGTTTCAATAGATATAAATCTATCTTCTTCAGAAGACGGCAGTATTATAACAACATGAAGTGATATGTCCTTATCGTTTAGGCAAACATCTGCATAGTTACATTAATCATATAAAATATAGCCCTATGCAGATGTTTGCCTAAACGATAAGGACATATCACTTCATGTTGTTATAATACTGCCGTCTTCTGAAGAAGATAGATTTATATCTCTTGAAACCTAGGTAAAGATTACTTTATCCTTTGCAACTGGTCGGCTGCTCTTAGTCTGATTTACGTGGAACCGCTGCTGTAGCGCAGCTATGTTTAAAGTACTGATTTTTCAGAGTGATACACTTACAATGCAGATTATGCTTACAGCCCAGTTATTCTGTTACAGTCAGTGCTGGATTGTATAATTATTACTGAGTCAATATCTATAGTTTAAATCAGACATGAAAGTAGTTCGTAATACCAAACACACAAGTCTCGGTATTGAGACTCAGGCCATTCTGCGTCCTAATGTGCGCATAAGAATGGTGAAGTACATCACGTAGTGTACTAAAAAACGAAACAGTTCATCCAAAGTGTATACAAAGGTGTTATTTTCCTGTTTCAGGTCATCGAAATTTCAGTCTATGCATCACTGTTTTAGAAACTAGCACTCTCCATGCTCTGTAATACGTACGGAGGTACATTGAAAGTATCCGATCATGTCAATAGCTGGTTTCGTTTAACGGACGAATTCAGGTGATCCCAATCATGAGATGGAGGAAACATGTCATCAGAGAATTTTTGATGTTTTGCAGAACAGTTTTATCTCGAGTAAGCAGAGGTAAACAGAAACTCAAACTGGCATACATGGGTAACACTACCAATTCCGGGAGCCTGCTTTTCATCTGAGACTGGTGATAACATAAATATCGTTGTCTATTACGATTCCTTTCTTCCTAGTAAATTTGCTACGGTCACAATAGCTAATTTTCCTGATGATGCTGAGTAATATTTATAGCGACAAGTACATCCAACTATCGCAACTTGAGGCGCGTAACAGATCCCACTTGCCATCTCACACATCTTAATAAGATTGCTGATTATTTGTCGTCGGTTGATGCCGAGACCCAGAAGCAACAATGTCCCTACATTATAATATAATACATGTAACCTTATAGGTCTGGCCACCACAGCTAAAAAAGTTACACATAATATGAAGGACAATCAAACAATTTAAAACCAGAGACGGTAAAATGGTCTACATTGAAATTGAGTGAACATCCAGATCTCCAATAGCTGTTTACTGTGTTTTCATAGTATGACGTCCAGTTTCATACGACGAAGGTATATCTTCAGGTCAAATAAAACTAGTGCCTCTTGTGCAACGAGTTCCAAGATGCAAGTGATCCTACAATCACTAATACCTTGGATTTTTTGGCACATGAAGTGTTAATTTTATATTACATGAAGATATAAAGCAAAAGTATGAAACCGGTCGTCATACAGTGAAAACACAATAAACAGCTATTGTGGATGTGGAATTTCACACATATTTAATATAGACTATTTTACCATATCAGATTTTTAATTTTTTGATTGTCCTCCACATTGTGAATAAAGTAGTAATTGATATGGACCTCTTGAGTACTGCACATTGCGTCGATCAAAAACTCGTTATTGCGGCATTTGTTGCCGCCTTGAGTGGGAAGACCATTCCTGGAACACCACAATTGGATGTCAACGCGGGCTCTGCCGTTGACAGCTGGCGTGACGCAGAATGGGCGGAGTTGTAACGACTTCACAGATTGTTTTGCCGCTTACTCAAGTACGTCTGCGGTAGACGCCTGACAGATGTATAATCCAGTGCTGAAATAGAAATGAAGATTTACCAGCCGTGGCGCATTGCGTGAACAATATTTTATTTCGCCCAGTACTCCACGTCACACCGTATCTACACAATTAATTTGGATGTGATCTAGTTGTCAAGCGGACTTCGTATAATTTACTTTGAATCTCATATGGGTCTTAGCAAATCAGTCAAATGAATCGCAGCTACGATCTCATAGCTGTGGGTTACCAGATGTGAATCTGGGCTTATTCAAGATTGAAAAGATAACCAACAAAAGACATAGAATGGTCTTATCGGTTTATACGTCAACCACCATAATAAGATCTCCTTCTGAGACTCTGGCTAAAGCAGCATCTATTACGACTCATTTTTTCGTAAACAGTGTGCAATTTTTGTGTGAGATAGTTTGAGCCTAAACTAGTTTGTTGAGGACATAATAATTTCAGTACACCATCCCGGAAGAAAGGAATGCAAAATCTGTGAGAGAAGAGTATTCTTGGCTCTAAATAGGTTCTTGGAGAAAGGAACTAGTCTCAGAGGTCGCTGTTTCTTTGCGATAAACAAAGTTTTACATTTTATGTTGGGGGTCTCCACGTCGCGGTGTTAATTTCGCTAATGTCCAGTTCCTGTCAGGCACACAATTTTTCTCTGCCAAAGATCTCACATTCCACCGCATAATGCCTTCACTACTGCAACTATTTTTCGGGAAGTCGTACTCGTTAACTATACATGTATAACCACAAACTACTCCACTAGCTTCTTTTTACTTTTGTGCGCCTTACATGATTTGGTTAAGTCTCTTGACAACATTGTTTCGTGCTGCCATACGTTGGTTTATTGAAACGTGAGTACTTATTGACGCAGTATCGTAAGGACACATTTCAAACGAATTTTATTTATGATTTACGGGTAGCACTATTTTATTTTAAATTATTTTAAGTGAACACTGCTGCAGGGTTGTTTACATGTCGGGACACTGCGATAAGCGCTTACGCCTGTCACCTACAATGTACACAAATCACGGACGTCACTGAAGTACGTGAAAGCCCCAGTGTCTTGAACCATGTCGTGAGTAATGTTTGTGAAGTAGCAGGCTCTCTTCCAGTTTCCTCTCGCTAAGCATTTAGGTTAGACGATAAATTGCACAAATTTAAAGGCTGTTAATTCAGCTTAACTCCTAAAAGTTGCAGCTGCGAACAACTTAAATTGGTTTATGTATACTGGAAATACATTTTTGAAATAGTTATTTGTTCCATGAACTGGTTTTCGAACCTATCGAGGCTAATCTTCAGATAGTGTACAGAAGATTACATAGCTTTTTCAAAGCGTAGTTCTGGGTGTTGTCTCAGTGACAAGAAGATGGAACATCGTCGTAAGTATTGTTTCTATGCTGACTTGGACCCAAAATTTAATTTTGCGCTTACTGTGGCAGCAGGGCGGCTTTTGTGGTTAATATCCATCTGTCTGCTTCCGTTTTGATGTACAGTTGGTACCACATGACATACTCTTTCAGGAAATGTAAACACATATACTGTGATAACAATACTTTCTCAGGACACAGCATGTACTGTAATGATAATGGATAAGCTTAACTTAAATTGGAACGATCTCATAGGTAACGCTGAGGGTACACCTGACCAAAAACTACGCTTTATTAGCAGAACACTTCGAAGACGCAGCAAATCCACTAAAGAGAATGATTACTGTACGCTTGTTCGTCCTCTGCTAGAGAACTGTAGGGGAATGACATCGTAACAGACTGGACTGACGGAGGTAATCGGAAAAGTTCAAGGAAGGTCAGCTCGTTTTGTACTGTTATGAAATATGGGAGAGAGTGTTGCGGGCATAATACGCGAGATGGTGGGGAGGGGGCGGCGGTTACTCATTAAAACAAGCTTTTTCTCCTTATGACAAGAACTTTTAAGGAAATTTAAACCACTGATTATCTCCCCCGAATTCGAAAATATTCTATCGATGCCCACCCACACAGTGAGAAATGATGATCGGAATAAAATAAATCAGAGTTCGCACGATACAATTTAAGTGTTAGTTGTGCCTGTTTGCTGGTCATGGACTGAAAAGTGTGAATTCCAGAGCATGTGTAGCCATAGATATTGATTTAAGTATGGAACATTGTAATGTCTTATGCCTGTGTAACATCACAGCAGGGGGTTATTTGTGCTGACCAACTCCTACGGATACACGTGCGAAGGAACGTTTATCGTCACAAACTAATAACAGCGCAATTTGTAGATTGGGGGTGTAAACAAATCGTCACGTGTAGTAGAAAATTCGAGGGCGTCAACTTTTTCGACGCGCAATTAAGCTTGATCTCTGTTCTGCTGTATGGGGTGCTGAGACTGGACTATGTGTTTCTGTTAAATAATTGGTTTTGCAGTTGGAAAGAGTCATTTTTATGAGAGTACAAGGAGGAGGACGCAACAGGAATAAGGAACTGTAGCCAGAGGCGTATCTACACTTTGTAGTGTATCTAAGCTTTGTAGTGCATCTACATTTTCAACTAATTATGTCGTGAGCGACTCATGAACCGTGGCTCACAAGTCTATACCCACATCACTAACGTACCGTAAAAATGTTGACCGATAACCGGTATTTTTGTACCATGATTCTAATCATGTACAGCATCCTTATTCATTACACGAACATTTAAATTAGCAAAATATTCAGCCAACAGAGAATTTGTCGTAATTAAACGGAATCATATAAGCGTCTTGTAGTCCAAGGCTTACATTGTCCTTAACAGAAACCGAGACGGCTCATAACAAATCCTGAAAATTGGAGCATTTAAATCTGTTTTATTGAATGGCAGCTCAAGTTACACAAATAAATGTTACAGGATCCGTTTTAGCGCTTAGGTCTTTTTGAAGTGCTCACAACTGACTATGAAAACACATAACAAGTATCTTATTCACGCACTAGCTGTTACACTTACTATAATTAAGAAAAATGCATTACAGGTAGTAATAAGAGTAATATATATCTAACTCGTCGTAAGTGCTGACAGTCCGCCCCTGGTAGCTGAGTGGTCAGCGCGACGGAATGTCATACCTACCTGCCCAGGTTCGATTTCCGGCTGGGTCGGAGATTTTCTCCGCTCAGAAACTGGGTGTTGTGTTGTCCTTATCATCATCACTTTCATCCCCATCGACATGCAAGTTGCCGAAGTGGCGTCAACTCGAAAGACTTACACCAGGCAAACGGTCTACCCGACGGGAGACCCTAGCCACACGGCATTTCCAGTGCTGACAAACGTACGTAAAATAAACTCTCAGTCCATTTGAGTCATCGAGACACACTGATGGAATAGCAGGAGCTATTGCAGTTGTACAGACACGTCTGAATAAGAAAGAGAGACAGAACTCACAGAGGGCGGGTAAGCAAGTCTAATGAACAAACGAATAAATCCTAAAAAAGCTAAGTTGTGAAATTTGACGTAGCTGCAGTAATTTAAATAAATATACGCAATGTTCGAAAATAAAGTATGCGTGTAGTTTTTAAGCCCACGTGTTTTATGTAAAATATTCGGCGAACCAGAGAAACTAGGCTTCATGAGAATCCATCCAGTTGTCGACCATAAACTGTTGAAACTACGATCGATACTCGTTTTTGATTATCTATCTTTCGAGTCATGTTATAAGGTGTGTATCGAACTTCACATCGACTCAGTTGTCTAGTATTCCTTCGTTGCAGCAAATAGCATTATGTTCTTAGAATAGTCTGAAAGCACTACGGAACGAATCGATGAGTTTCTACTGTCAACCGTAATACGATAAACTGAATAAACTCCTGGGAGACTTCTGTAAACTAGCGTGGGTGAGCAGCAGCGCCTGGCGCGCATGCGCCCCGCGCTACACGAGTGCACGGTAATAACAGAGACGCTGTGCCCCGCCAGTAGGCGCCCGACTGCGTGGCACCCCGCACTGACGCGGCGTGTTGCGGGTAGCGGACACAGGTAGGCGGTCCCCTAGCGTGTGTTTCATTTCACAGGCATCTTGTCCCAGACTTTCCTACTAACACACACCATTTGTAACGACGTTAGCACGGCAAGAATTTGAGACATAAGTGTAAAAGCTAATATTTGTGTTAGTCATACGCACACTTATATTGTTTTTATGTGATTCACAGAAATACTGAAGGACGGGAATTTTCTTGCTTGTTGAACTAATAGAAAACAGCGAAGTAATATTGACCTATTTTTTTCTGCTTCTCTGTCGCAAAAATACAAAATATTGTGGATGATCCTGAATGATTTCTGAACGTAAAGAGTTTGAAAAAACGCTATTTAGTTAATATTTCAGTACTGTTTTTGAAGGTCTGTTAAATCTTCACACCATAATCATTATTGATCGCAGGAAACCAAATATCTCAACCAGATACACTCATTGAATGCAACCTTGTTTGATTTTCGTATAATTTCCTTTTACATACCTAAAGACTACTTTGAAGAAACGGAGAGGAAGTCAGTTAATGAATTCTATTAGAAGTGAAATTCACCTCCAGAACGGCATACTAAAATTACTTTACAGTTGTACATAAATATTGTCAGTTACGTGGAGGACTGAAATGTAGACTCCATACATTAAAGAGACAAGTAGCGGCGAAATCTGTACTGCTATATTATAGTTGTTGAGAAGATTCAATTGAAAGTTTATTTTGGTTAAACAAATGCATTATTTTGTACAGATGTGCCCGTAACATACGGTGCTAAACACTGGATCTACAGTTGTTTGGAAAAATACATTCAAAACGAGCAACTTATAGTTTGCTTGTTACTGACAGGAAAAACTATCAAAACTTCTCAAAAGTGTCGAATCCTGATGTTTAAAGAGCTCTCTTTCCTGCTTTTCGAAGTGGTGGCCATATTCAACATAGTTCGATAACGCATCCCTGTAAGCATTACATACTGCTTACAATGTACCACGTATTGATAAGTGACGTAGAACTTCAAGCCCGTTAAGATGCATTTATTCTTAAATAGGGTATTCGTTCGGATTATATCCGTTGATTGATGAAAATTGAAACAGACGTCATATATTGAGTTACTGTAGAGCGTGTAACTTGATTCAAGAGCGTTCCTGCTCTGATAGCCACAAACCTTCTAGAACCCACAAATTTATGCACGTTCGCACTTGAAAATATCACAGAAAAATTATTACAGTGGAATCATTCACAGCAGGCTTGCCCATCAAATTTGACTCTAATTCGTTTTCTGCGTGTTCTATAATTGACAGCGTTTTATCAATGTAATTACACATTTAAGAAACCACAAAATAGCTCTTGTCGTATAGGTAGCTATTTTACACTATTCTGTCACTACTTTGGGTTATGAAGGCTATCTGACATTCTTAGGTTATTTTCACAAGTACTGCATAATTTTCCACAGTCTCTTCATTTTATGGAGGTACGATGCGACGGCGTTGCGGAAATCACCCTGTAGAAACGCGTCAGTTTCGAATTTATATTGATTTCACCGACATACACTTCGAAATTTTCCTTGTTAGGGGGCAACAAAATTCAGTTGGTGACTAAATCTGTTTCTTCTACGTTTTGGGAAATTTCTCATCGTTACAGTGCCTTGAAAGTATACAATGTGTCACCGAAACGTCCATGGTTTAAAACATCACACTCTGTGAATAATGACTCGTCATAATTCGTTCCTATACATTACTCCCGGAAATTATTCACGATGATAACCAGAAACTTTAAACTTGCGTATATTTTTATCGCAATCACTTTTTATGACATTATCATTGTGACATAAGTAGTGATTGTCAAAAAATAAACAGAAAGTTTTTTTCCAAATATCACAACCATATATGGTGACATCCACTGTGGAAATCACATCTGAAGGATGTCCTGAATGAATTTGCTTTGTGTCTCAGACGTCACTGACGATTACGATTACTTGAGATTTATGTATCTTATGGTGAAGGAGTGTACTCTAATGACAGTCATACGTTTTCCTGCCTTATGGTTTATAGGTAACATGACTTCCTTTGTAGAATGCCATTAGCTTTGAAGTCGATGTTAGTCTCACTGTATCACTAAACGCACTGGGAATCATTTCTGAGACAAGAGAGGTCCTAGAGGAGGCGCTTTACCATCTTCCGACATTTTGTTAAATGACAGTGGTGTATTTATATGATGAATGTGGTAAGTGCTTGTGTGGAATTTTGTAGAATTTGTGCTGTTATGTTTCATTACAGATATCAGAGGAATAGAAAGGCTGTGAACGCCATTTGCAGCAAGTAAGCGGACTTATGTGACTCTGCGATTTACCCTTGGACATTGTCACAAATGATAATCAGATACCTTATGACACCAACACCTGTGCCCGTGTCAGTCAAAAGGCGCGAGGAAAATTTATCCGAAAACAAGGATTTGAACATCTTACCTATGGTCAACTACACTGTGCAGCCTGCAAATGCAGTTGAGGCCACATTGACTTTCCAATGACCAAAGAAATTGAGAAGAGTGACGCTGAACCTCAATGTCAAACGTTAGTACGTAATATTCTCCCTTGGTACTATTTTCTGCCGTAGTCGTATGATAACCGGTGTCACTTTGAAACGAAGCTGAATAGATCACTTTCATCCTGCACTTCCATTGGAAGTTAGTGACAACCATCATAAGAATACGGCAATTAATTCATCACCCTCATTGCTGTTACGTCAAACGTTATTATCTTTGAGTCCTTCATGATGATGCAACAAATGGTTCACTTGTACAGTTATGGTTAACGTCCTAATAAATACTTATATATACCTCTTGAAGATCGAGTGCACATCAGTAACCATCTAATCTATCGCCCTTTCTGTGCTGCTTGAAGTGGTAGAAATATCGAAGGACAGAATATAAACAGCTCACTTCATTTGTTTATATGGGAACGTGTTGGGGCGGAGATTTAATGCGTCTAAGGGTTGAATGAACAATCCTTATGAAACGTAAAATAAATGAAAACGTAAAAAATAAAAAAGGCAGTCTGTTCGAAAATGCAGCACTTTACACAAGTTTGAAATCGAAATCCGCTGCCACGTAACATTAAATACTTTATTACCCCAGACCTAGGCACCTTAACGTGTTTGGGTCTCCTTGGTGTACAGTTCAGAAGGTTACCCATGCCTTCCTCACAGATGGGTGGCCGTCCTCCGCTCTCCGGTTTACGAGTAGGATTTCTGAACGAAACACTGAAAATTCAACTGTTCTCAGGCCCGCTCAGACGGATACATGTCAGCAGACACCAGAGGCAAATCCAGTCGATCGAAGTTTGGCGTCTGGAGCGGCAGAGTACCGTGTACACATTTATTATGGTGTTGAAAGGCGACTCTATCGCCGAAAAGTTTTGGAACGCCTACACATTTTTCTACCACGACTATCAGGCACCATATCGAACTTGTGTTTTTCGGCGAAGAGAACCCGTCGCCATTTATAGATGTTTAATTCCAGATTTCCGCTTCATCATTATCTTCGAGTACGGGTCTCATCGCCTGATGCATACTTATTCAGCTAGTATTGTTGGATGGGCCAATGACGGAGAGATAACCTTCGTTGTTGTTGATAGCGGTTGCAAGCTTGGATAAAGTCGCATTGGTTTACATTCGATGCTCTGAAGTGAAAATATGCACGCGGTGTAAACTTGAAATGACCTTCCAAAGCCTGTTAACAGACGGATGTACGCAAGTCACATTGGCCTACACAACAATAGAGACACAGTGCGGTCTACCGAAATGCGTTGTGAATGAAGAAGAGTGACCTAATGGAAAGAAAAAGAAAGGTGCTAGAAGACAGAGGTGAATGACCTCAGCGATGAGAAGTGGAGCTGAGCTGATATTGCGCGGATAGGACCTTAGCTTTCCACTCTGGCCGTGATTGTAGCGGTGTGGTGAGTAGTACGAAATGGATGTCCGGCGACCAGTCATAAAAATAGCAATTACTTATAGCGATTACAAGGCCAATACAAAAAAAGATTGGGTCACATTCACAATGGTGGTTCTGATTATGGTAGCCGGGAAATGAATATTTGGTCCAGAGAGGTCACAAATTGTGCCGGTAACCAGCAGAGCACCGCCTTACAGGTCTTCTTGTCACGCCCTTATCTTTACTTTGCTCAAAGCAGCTCTCAACAACCACTTCGTGTTTGTTTATGGGCTAACCCCAGCGCATTCTGCCCTCTGACGATATGGTTGCGGTGCCAGGGTATCCGATGGGCCTCCCACCGTTCCTTCTGTGCGTTAAATCGTAGATATCCCGTACTAGTTATCAAGTAAAAATAGCTCAAATACACTACATCATTAATCTGCTGCGTTACCGTCAGTGCACTATAGCAAAAGCAAAAATCACTCCGAACACCATAAGAGTTTATGAAGTAATCTACTAAACAATTTAGCCACGGAAAAACGTGGTACTATCACAGGTCTCAAAAATATACACGAAATGTACTATTAAGAACCATCTCATCACCATCGTCATCAAAAATTCTCACCCACCAAGAATAAAGCACCAGCAGTCAAAATTCTTCACAAGAAATGCACCTAATCACTCTACAAAGTGAACCAACTCTAAAACAACTATGATTCTATGTATGTAGATGGTAACTGTTCTCGATAGAACAGATACCATTAATGACCGTGCAGCTTCTCTACAATAAATGATAATAAACATAAACCCGCAGCTGCCGACAGGTGTTGTTGACTCACGGGAAGCGTGCAAGGGATAAGTCCCTGCAGTCGCGCTGTTCATCTGTGTCCTCGGTGGCTCAGATGGATAGAGCGTCTGCCATGTAAGCAGGAGCGCCCGCGTTCGAGTTCCAGTCCGGCCATACGTTTTTCAGCTGCCCCCATCGAGGTATGGCAACAACACCTGTCGGCAGCTGCGGGTTTCAATTGATTATCATTTGACTATGATTCTGGTGAAGCTACCTGGAGAAAGGAATCTACAATCTTCCGCCCTTTCATAGTGTATTTGTGTTCACATCCACGGAAGTCCAGGTACGTCCTCGGACGTCATGTGCTAACATAATGTCATCAATACAGTTAAAAATAAAGAAAACCTACTTCTTGCTGCTTTAATGCGTTGGAATTTAGTGTGTTACTTATCACCTTCCTGCTTCAGATGCCATTACTTGTGGCAACGAATCACATGCTCTCTCAAAATGGTTCAAATGGCTCTGAGCACTATGTGACTTAACATCTGAGGTCATCAGTCCCCTAGAACTTAGAATTACTTAAACCTAACTAACCTAAGGACATCACACACATCCATGCCCGAGGCAGGATTCGAACCTGCGACCGGAGCGGTCGCGTGGTTCCAGACTGTAGCGCCTAGAACCGCTCGGCCACTTCGGCCGGCCCGCTCTCAAAACGACGAAAGCGTGCACAATAGTTGCAAACGCAGCAAATGTAACTGCACAATCATCGGCGCCGTCATTTCTTTAAACCACACAAATACTCCAAACGCCACCATATGGTGCTTGGCGGAGGATGCCTTAAACCATTATTAGTCTTTGCCTTTCTATTCCATTCGCAAATAGAGCGAGGGGAATATGACCGTCTATATGCTTCCGTGAGAGTCCTCATTTCTCTTATATACGGGGTCATTGCGTAAAATGCACGTTGGTTTCAGGCGAATCGTTTTCCAGTCAGCTTCAAACGCTGCTTCTCTTAATTTTCTCGACAGTGCCTCGCGAAAAGTACGTCGTCTTCCCTTCTGGTATTTCCAACATTCACGAACCAACTGTGTGTGCCGTACGGCACTTGCCACGAGCTTATCTCTCGCCTTTCAGCTCGGGTGGGCTAGAGGTTTAGTATGGAAGATCCGCTGGTTCACGTTATCGTTCACAGGGTAAGAAAGTAATGCCCTCTCGCGTAGGGCAGAAGAGGTGGGGAGCTCCAGCGGCGGCTCGGAGGTGGAAGGCGGATCAAGAGTGTGCTTCGGAGGGTTGTACTGTGGGCCACTTCGAGGTTGTTGTGTTGGGTTTTCCGTTCCTTGAAGGAACATCTCCGACGGTTGTCTTTAATAGTTTGGGAAATGTGTTCAAATGGTAATGCGGTTTTAAATGTTGCAAGAGCAGTTATCTAATTTGTTTCAGTAGTTGTAGTTGTTAACTGAATTTTCGTCAGTTTGAAGTTCTGCACAGTTTAGCAAGGCAGTTGTTGGCATGGTTGACGTTGCTACAGATTTTGATTTCTGTATGTTAATGTGGAGTTAGTTGCTGGGCAGCTCAGGCTAGCAGAGTTTGAGTTGATCATCGAGTCTCGGGGTTGACCGTTGCTAGTCCTCATGGCAGTTATGAATTGAAGGGAGCTATTGCCGATATTTAACATTTCTGTTAGGCATTGGCGTCTACGGAGTCCACTTTAGCGATTACGAAATTAACCGTTTTTAGCGGATTTAAATTTGTTTGCGTCGGAAGGCGTGGACGACAATAGTTTTTCGAATGCTGCTAAACAAGTGTATCGTTTAGCCTTGCATATTTGCAATTAGTGTGTGCTCTGGTGGTTCAAGTGTGTTGACGATTCTAGCCGCTCCTTTGGTTGTTGAAATAAGTGGTTGTTTAGGTACTATAAATGAGATAATTCCCCAGTCCTCCACTCACGAACTACATGTGAGATCTAACTGGGGTTTTAAGCGCTATACCGCAGAGCCTGTTCTCTACAGTGAAGATCGGTACTATTAGTGGTGTAGCCGATTTGTCTGCGTCGTTGTGAAGCTATTTGAACACTCAAGATGGAACAAAGGCTGATTCGAGACCCCAGTTATCTTCCTAAGGAGGAAGTGAGGTGTGAAATTACAGACGATTAAAGCCCAGAGTACTGTCTAGGAGATGCTGGAGCAAGTGTAGGAGGTGGTGTCAAAACTACTGGAAGTGTTGCCCAAACAGGAATAAGAGACAAAATCTCCACTTCTGGCGTTTGAGGAGGCGTTGGATGTGCTTGATATTGGTCGTGATCTGTCAGTTAATAGCGTTCCACCCACAGTTCAAGTTCGGAAGGTGGGTGCGAAGCTGGAGCGTTATAGGAACAGAATTAAGGATTAGGTGTTGATGACCAAAATCACTTCTGATAGATCATGGATGGTGGAAGTAAAAAACAGTTGTTCCACATTGTATCTTTGGTGGACTAGTTTTCTACTGCGGCTAAGAGGAGAGTAGGTTTTGGCAGATAAGACACCAGGAAAGATGTAAATGTCGTGTGACTAGGGCCTCGCGTCCGGTAGACCGTTCGCCGGGTGCAAGTCTTTCGATTTGACGCCACTTCGGCGACTTGCGCGTCGATGGGGATGAAATGATAATGATTAGGACAACACAACACCCAGTCCCTGGGCGGAGAAATTCTCCGACTCAGACAGGAATCGAACCCGGGCCCTTAGGATTGACAGTCTGTCACGCTGACCACTCAGCTACCGGGGGCGGACAGACAGTAGGGAACACTATGTATAGTCACTTCAGTCGGTTATTGAATCCGCTTCAAGCTTTCCTTCAGGAGGCGGGTGTGTTTCCATTGAGTTTCACCAAGCGGACGGGTAAGTTTTTGTATGCTTTAGATGAAGTGCAATAGAATTTTGGAGCATTAAGCGTTAGACGGTAGGAATCGTTCCGAATAACAGCCACGAAGGTGAATGGGGCTTGTCGGCAAAGGTGAAATGTGCCACTGTCTAAGGTAAAACATAGTACGTATTTAATGAGAAGATACGCAGGGAATCAATACTGCATAGGGCAATGCAGGGGCTTAATTACTTTCATTATGAGAAGATCTTCAGGAGCAGCTCTTCTGTTATGTAGATAGAGTTAAATGGAGAGCTAGAGTTTTACCAAGGATTTAGTTAATCCAAAGTTGTACGGCAGATTACTGAGGGTATTTGGATAGAGAGCCGACGAATAGTGATGTTTTGTGAAAACCCTTACTGTTATGCTACGTTAAGTGTCATGGTTAGTCACTTTGAAGGGGTTGCTTATGGCGATGGGCAAAGGAAAACGAATCTCACTGCAGATGCCAAACAACATGACAACACTACTTCCGCAGCCCGTGGCAAATTAGAGTGTTTTACTTGTGGTAGTCCCAGCCTCCTAGCACGACGTTGTCATGCAGGTCGAGGTGTGGGAATGGAACAATGACAGTTAGACCATTCATCCAGCGTGGTGACTGTGGGAGAACAGTGGTTTGTGGGCAGTTACAACAATGATGCGAAGATATTCTAAAGAGCTGATAAGGAAGGTTGGGTTGGTTGTCGACTGGAAAGACGCTAGTTTTTATGTTAATGATGGTCGAGTCTGTGGCTTAGAGGGTTCAGTCAGTGTTGTAACGACATTGATCCTGCAGTAGGTCATTAGGAATAACAGCTGTTGAAAATGGGGAAACATTAGAAGTTGGATGCAGTGACTGCTAAAACACCCAGATCGCTGTCCGAGAGGTGTTGCTCATCAGATTTAGAATACGAGGCTATATGTGGAGGGTTAACGCTAGGATAATTGAAAGCTGGTCAACTCCATTTATTATTGGCTCAAATGTGATAAGGAAGGTTAGGTTAGTTATCGACTGGACAGACAGTAGTTCTTATTTTAGGTCTGCTCGAAATCTCAGATATTAGTTGTATGAGTATAATGGTTGGCAAATCGAGAGGATACAACGAAATAATCCTGAGACTGAAGGGGTGGCACCAAATGATTTAGAGCAATTAAATAATGAGCAGAGGCTCCCATTAGGTTAAGTGTATGGGCGTTGTAGTGATGTAGCGGAGTTGAGAATCACTGCACTCTTGGAATATGAAATGTTTACAGATCAAGTGCCCATATCGTTCATCTCCATTCACACTAAAGAAGCTTATGCTACAACAGGGGTCAGTATACTGTCCATATCTCTTACTGCGGTGCCGATAATTTTAGTCCTTAAGTCAGATGGATGTTCAAGATCGGTTGTAGATTGTAGTGAGCATAATAAAAAGGTCGTTCTTGGATCAATTCCGCTGCATTCTCTTCATTCATGTTTCGCCTGGTTCTAGGGCGCAGCAGTGTTAACAATACACGACTTCAATCAAGCCTATAATCAGATTTCCTTTCATAAGGACTCTAGGAAAATCACTGTGTTTATTACACACTGGAATTTATTTGATATTATGAGGGTGTCACTTGATTTTGCCACCGGGGTGGCAGTATTATCACAGGTCATGGACTCCATCTTCTCAGATATTGAGTTAGTGTTCGTATTCCACTATAAGGATGACCTGCTTGTGTACATTAGGATTATGGAGGAGAATTGGGTCATTTGAAATACTTCTTCCGTAGAATTCATAACGCTGGGTTGACTTTTATCCAGAAGCTTGTGCAGAGAACGATTCAGTTTCACAGTCACATAGTGTCTGCAGAGATTAGATTAGATACACTTTTCATTCCAGTTGATCTACAGTGAGGAGATCCTCTGATCCTCTGGGTTGTGCCACAAGTCAGAAAACAAGAATACGTAATAGACATTTACAAGATAAGAACATATATGATAAAATATCTTCCACAGATCTCAAATGAAATTGCCCTTGTAAAAAAAAAAAAAAAACAAAAAAAAGTGTAAAACGTGTCTCCAAGCAAGAAACATTAAATGTTCATTACAAACATTTTACAGCACTTATTTGCAATGATCTTTTTACTGCACAAGATTTGTATGGAGCTTGTATTGTATTCATTATTTACATTACGTGGCATTATTAATATTATACACACATCAGTCAGTTCTGCTAAGAAATTCATCTGTCGAGTGGAAGGAGGTGGCCACCAATCAGTAATTTGGAGTCTTCTCAAATTGAACTTCATTGTTAGTCAAACTTATGGCTGCTGGCATATTATTGGAAATGTGTACTGCTGAATAATGGGCACCTTTCTTAACCAAAGTAAATGACTTAATTTTATTATCAAGTGGTAGTCCAAAGAATTTCACACTGTGAACTTTTGTCTGCTTGTGGTCACATTTTAGGCATATACTGACAGGGAACCTGTTACAGGTTCTGAACTGCATGTAGTAAATTTTTTCAAGGTTTTGTGGTAGGGAATTAGCTGGGAACCATTTACTAATATCAATCAAAATTTCATTAAATGACCTTTCTAAGGCTACACTTGATTTACTATTTATTACAATGTTTGTATCATCTGCAAAAAAATTTTAATATCGTAATGTGACTGATGTAAGGCGATTATACACACAAGAAGAGTAAGGATCCAACGACGGAAGCTTGGGGCACACCACATGTTATTTGCTCCCAGCTGGACGATGCTTTGTATCTTAATAAACGTCTCTTTCGCATTGACAAACTTCGTTATCTGTCATAGATGCTGGATTTGAATCATTTTGCAGAATTTCTTGTTATACAGTAACATTCAAAATTACTTAATATTATATTATGATTTACACAGTCAAATGACTTTGGCAGAGCACGAAATATACCTGTAGCCCTTAGTTTGTTGTCTAAAGAATCCAGTACATTCCCACTTTATGTGTAGAAAGCCTTCTCAATATCGTAACACTTCAGAATTCCTAATTGTGCTTGGACACTAGTTTATTTGTGGTCAGATGATTAAGAAGACGATTGTATATTATCTTTTCCATAATTTTAGACGGTGTGGGCGAAAGTGAAACTGGAAGGAGGTCTTATGTTATTCATTTATCTCTTTTCTTATACAAAGTCATAACTTCAGCACATTTCAGCCATTCAGGAGACGTTTCACTGATAACAGACTAGCTACACAAGTAACTTAAGTTTCATATCAGCGCACACTCCGCTGCAGAGTGAAAATCTCATCCTGGAAATGTCCCCCAGGCTGTGGCTTAGCCATGTCTCCGCAGTATCCTTTCTTTCAGGAGTGCTAGTTCTGTAAGGTTCGCAAGAGCTTCTGTAGAGTTTGGAAGGTAGGAGACGAGATACTGGCAGACGTAAGGCTGTGAGGACCGGGCGTGAGTCGTGCTACGATAGCTCAGATGGTAGAGCACTTGCCCACGAAAGGCAAAGCTCCCGAGTTCGAGTCTCGGTCAGGCACACAGTTTTAATCCCCAGGAAGTTTCATATCAGTGCACACTCCATTGCAGAGTGAAAATCTCATTCTGGGAACTTAAAAGTCAATAAACTCCTGATCGCAATGTTTAAACAACTTTGTCGATATATTATCATAGCCTCTGGTATATTTTGATTTTAAGGATTTTATGGTGGACATTACTTCTACCACCATTGTGAGAGTCTTACTCATATTATTGTAGTAATTTGCAGTGATTGGTCTAAGGTATTCCATGGCAGCATCTACTGAACCTGAAAATCTCACAATTTCGGAAAATTAAGCAACACTGCATGCAACAGTTATCTGTGTGTTACTTAGTCTTAATGTTATGTGCTCTTGTTCATCTCTGATTCTATCAGTCTCTTCCCTCACTATAGCCGTATTCGTTTTGTTTTATTATCTCATGTGACTACAAATTTCTGATAATGCATTTGCCTTGACGTCCGTATTACTATTTTCAATAGTTTGCAGTATGGTTTGTAATGATCGACAGCATTTACAACAGAGCTGTTTCTGATTGATGGGTATAATTTCCATTTTGTGTTACAGTATACTTTTATTTGTTGAGTAAACCATAGCTTTTGTATAGAATTTGGTCCAATCTTTAATAGTTTTGGGGAAAAACAGCTTTCAAATAAGTTAAGCACATTATTAATAAAAGTGGTGCATTTCCTATTCACGTTATGGGCATTGTACGCACCACTCCTAATTACATCTTTCAGGAGTTTCTTAAAATAGTAGATTTTTGACTTCCTGACAATCATCTTAAACTCAAATTTACTGGATTTTGTGTCCTAATCGGTACGAGCGAAAGGAACTGTGTGTCATGGTCTGATAGGCTGCTTATTATTGGTTTTATAATACACTCCTGGAAATTGAAATAAGAACACCGTGAATTCATTGTCCCAGGATGGGGAAACTTTATTGACACATTCCTTGGGTCAGATACATCACATGATCACACTGACAGAACCACAGGCACATAGACACAGGCAACAGAGCATGCACAATGTCGGCACTAGTACAGTGTATATCCACCTCTCGCAGCAATGCAGGCTGCTATTCTCCCATGGAGACGATCGTAGAGATGCTGGATGTAGTCCTGTGGAACGGCTTGCCATGCCATTTCCATCTGGCGCCTCAGTTGGACCAGCGTTCGTGCTGGACGTGCAGACCGCGTGAGACGACGCTTCATACAGTCCCAAACATGCTCAATGGGAGACAGATCCGGAGATCTTGCTGGCCAGGGTAGTTGACTTACACCTTCTAGAGCACGTTGGGTGGCACGGGATACATGCGGACGTGCATTGTCCTGTTGGAACAGCAAGTTCCCTTCCCGGTCTAGGAATGGTAGAACGATGGGTTCGATGACGGTTTGGATGTACCGTGCACTATTCAGTGTCCCCTCGACGATCACCAGTGGTGTACGACCAGTGTAGGAGATCGCTCCCCACACCATGATGCCAGTTGTTGGCCCTGTGTGCCTCGGTCGTATGCAGCCCTGATTGTGGCGCTCACCTGCACGGCGCCAAACACGCATACGACCATCATTGGCACCAAGGCAGAAGCGACTCTCATCGCTGAAGACGACACGTCTCCATTCGTCCCTCCATTCACGCCTGTCGCGACCTCACTGGAGGCGGGCTGCACGATGTTGGGGCGTGAGCGGAAGACGGCCTAACGGTCTGCGGGACCGTAGCCCAGCTTCATGGAGACGGTTGCGAATGGTCCTCGCCGATACCCCAGGAGCAACAGTGTCCCTAATTTGCTGGGAAGTGGCGGTGCGGTCCCCTACGGCACTGCGTGGGATCCTACGGTCATGGCGTGCATCCGTGCGTCGCTGCGGTCCGGTCCGAGGTCGACGGGCACGTGCACCTTCCGCCGACCACTGGCGACAACATCGATGTACTGTGGAGACCTCACGCCCCACGTGTTGAGCAATTCGGCGGTACGTCCACCCGGCCTCCCGCATGCCCACTATACGCCCTCGCTCAAAGTCCGTCAACTGCACATGCGGTTCACGTCCACGGTGTCGCGGCATGCTACCAGTGTTAAAGACTGCGATGGAGCTCCGTATACCACGGCAAACTGGCTGACACCGACGGCGGCGGTGCACAAATGCTGCGCAGCTAGCGCCATTCGACGGCCAACACCGCGGTTCCTGGTGTGTCCTCTGTGCCGTGCGTGTGATCATTGCTTGTACAGCCCTCTCGCAGTGTCCGGAGCAAGTATGGTGGGTCTGACACATCGGTGTCAATGTGTTCTTTTTTCCATTTCCAGGAGTGTATAATGTTGTTCATTAGAGATTTTCATAAAGATATTATCAGTAGCCGTCTTTGAGCCCTCAGCTATTCTAGACGAAAAGTTAACAGTATGAATTAAGTTGATTGACAATGTTACTGACAGCAGTAGGTTCTTACTGAAGGAGTTTTCAGGAAAATCTACATTATAATCACCAGCAACCAATAACTCTTTCTTTTGTGTTGCCGAATAATCAAATAGAGTTTCAAAGTGTTTTATGAACAGATTAAAATTATCTGCTGGTACTCAGTAAACACTCACTATTATGAATGGTTTATTATGAAATTCTATTTCTGTT
This sequence comes from Schistocerca americana, assembly GCF_021461395.2. Taxonomy (NCBI): domain Eukaryota; kingdom Metazoa; phylum Arthropoda; class Insecta; order Orthoptera; family Acrididae; genus Schistocerca; species Schistocerca americana. Next base: position 49,278,921 of record NC_060120.1, read on the forward strand.
GCACATGCTTCTGTATGCTGCTCTAGGCCAAATATATGAATGTCAGGGTTACTGAATTTATGGCAATTCCTGATAAATGTGACTACTCCTCCATCCTCCATTTCTGCACTGCAGAAGTGAGAAGCTAAACTAAATCCTGTAACATATAAGACTTCTCTATCACAGGTGACATGACGTTCAGAAAGACAGATTATGTCAACTGGGTTGGACAACTCTGATTCATCAATGCAAACAAGTAGTTTGGTAATTTCACTTCGTAGTCCTCGAATATTTTGAGGCAATAAAGACAGTTGGCGTTCGACGTAGAGTGAGATAAAATTGAGTGAAAATAAAATTTCAGTTGATTGGTGAAAAGTTTAAACAACAGCTGTGTTTGCTTATCCAGTTTGCCAGAATTATGCTGTTTATTTTCATACTCAAACTGAAAGTTCGTTTCAGTTCTGACCTCTCTTAGAATTTGACTTCTTCCTGACCTACCTCCCCTAAAAGAGGTGTTGCACCAACACCTGTAATCACTGGTGTTTTACCACTCACTTCAGTATCTACCTATTACGATAGCAACTATCTTAAGCCAAACCCTTCCAAAACACAAGTGTGTGCATTCCACTTACGGAACAGAGAGGCACAGAGGAAACTGAGAATAACCTGGAGAGGTCAACGGCTGACCCACTGCGACCCCCCTAAGTATCTCGGAATGAAGTTGGACTGGTCCCTCACCTTCAAGGACCACTGTACAGATACAAAAATGAAAGTCACTGCGAGGAACAACATTATTAGGAAACTGACTAGCAACAACAGGGGAGCACACCCATAGGTTCTCCGCACATCTGCCCTCGCTTTGTGCTTCTCCGCTGCTGAGTATGTGGCACCTGTGTGGCAGAACTCCACTCATGCCTGACAGGTAAATATTGCCCTAAATGAAACAGGACGAACTGTAACCAACTGCTTGCGGGCAACCTCTGTTGACAAAATCTACCACCTCATGGGCGTAACACCTGCAGACACTCGAAAGAGAACAGCATCTGCAGTGGAAAGAAAAAAGCAGGAGACGGATCCGGGACACCCCCTGTTTGGATGCGAACATCAAACACCAAGACTCAAGTCAAGCCCAGAAAAAGTTTTCTCCGGACAACGCAACCAATCCAGACATCACCTGCAGACCATAGGATACAACTCTGGCGTAGCTGATCATCAGAGAAATATTGGGACAACCCCAAGGAAGAACTTGCTATAGGCCATCATCTCCCATACATGACACGGAAGGTACTCAATAGCCTGCTAACTGGAACATCTTGATGTAAGGAGAACATGAAGAAATGGGAAAACATCTCAGGGGGCGAACTATGTGAGTGTGGTGAACCGCAAGACCATCAGCACCTACTCAACTGCAGGAAACTGTCGGAACCTGTGTCCATCGACGATTTAATTATCGCCAATGATAAGGCAGTCTGTGAAGCGGAATTATGGGCAGCACATGAAATATAAATATGCACATATTCACTGTAATACTTGTAATATATATGTATAATATGCTATGTATTATATGCTATGTATGATAATTTATATTTAATATGTTATGTTCTGGACACGTATAAATAAATAAAGTACCTCCTCCCCATTCCTCATTAAATTTCTTGCTATTAGCAGAGTAAGTTTACTGTTTTATTTCCTGTTGAAGTGTAGGCCATGCCTTGTAGAATTACACCTACTGAAAGAATTAACAGGAACCACACCAATATGATAATCTGCACCCAACCAAGCAGGTGTTACGATACCAAATTAACTATCGTGACAGAAGGGGTCAAATGTAGTCAGTTATGGCGTCTTAGAATAGACACAAACTTCTCACTGGTATTTCTCGATACTGATGCACCGTTTTCCACGTCATAATCTATATTGTGTCTCTGATCTCTATCCATACTATTGCCTGACCCACCCAGAACTACCACAATTTCTTGCCTGGTAATGTCTTTGGAGACTCAACATAAATCCTCTGTCACTGATGCACACCAGCACTTGCTTTGAAACAACTGGAGACCTGGTGTTCTGATCCTAACTCATCCTACAGAAGTTGGCCTGTTAGTCTGGCGTGAGAACTATTTGACAACCAAACTTTATTTCTCTTTCCTGATTTTGTCTAGTTCTACGTCAGCCTCAGGATCATCAGATGTTAACTGAAGCAACAGGTCAAATTTATTTATTTACATTCCCTACGAAATTCTAAGCCTGTTCCTACCGCTACCTGTGGGTACTTCCCATCTCTCTTTACCTTTCTCCCTCGTTAAACTGTCCAGATCTTTCCTATCCTGATCTGACTCAGCCTGAAGGTCAGCAATTTTACCCTGCAGTTCCAGTATCTTCCTATCTTTACTACATATCGTACAGAAGAATTGACGAGTCTAATCCCCTTCCGCAATTCCCACACCGCTACAGTCACCCCAAGGGAAAAAACTACAGTACCCATCACACAACCCTGAAACTAAGAATTTTTCAGCAGTAGTTGACGACCACAATATACAAAGAGTTACTAGTTTCCACGACCTACCGACTTCAAGGCCATTGTCACTGTTATTGGCATAGCAATTTTTTAAGGAAATTTTTCCCTCAGTTCGCCCAGAAGGCAGCCGCGCCAAATATAGGCGAAAGGGTGTGTGAGGTCTGTCACAAGAAGCTGCTTTTCTATTAAAAGAAGCTTTGCCCTCGGATTAAGTATTTTCATTTCTCGACTAAAATAAGAAATGATTGTTCAGATGGACGTTTGGTAAACAAACAGCTGCATATGCATCGATGGGACTATTTGATGCGGAATATTCGGTTTATGAGCTTGAGGCGATGGCGGTTCCTTCCGCCTGGAGAAAATTCATTATTATATCAAGCATACCGCGCTACAGTTCAAGACCTGTAACCAGGCATGGAATCGGGTCTTGGGCGGGCCTTGTACGTAAAACTGGGCGAATAGTTCGATGGGTTACCTGGATATTAGTGTCTAGGTTTCAGGCTGTGCATATTAAGGGGACTGAAAACCGGGTTGCCAATGATCTTAGCAGTTTGGTTAACCGACAACCAACTGAATAAGACGTACTATCGAGTAAGTCCTCTCAGCACGAGCAAGTTAACTTAATTTTCACGGACTTTTCGTCGTTTTATAAAGTGATTTGGGAGAGTCAAGACCAAGCTGTAGTCTATTAAAGGTCGTCTTCAAAGCAGAGAGCTGGTGCCACCTTATTCACTTAAGGAACAGGCTTCTTTGCTGGGCAGGACAGTTTACCGCTGGCGCTCACGTATCCTCGTTTCGCAACTCACTTGCGCATCTGTTATTGTTCCCTTCCTGTCGACATGGCGTGGCTGACAGCCAGCACTGTTACCGCAATACTGCGTGGCGGCCTCCATGCTGCTTTCAGTCACTTGCAGTAAAAATTTAATGATTTTACCCAAAGTACTGGGTTGTTCCTGTACAGGTTGCAAGGTTACACCGAGACATTTAATAGATGTGACCATGTCAGGCAGTACACTACTAGTGCGATATTCAAATATTACTTGATAGATTTTCCTATTTATCTGCCTGTTTTATATTTTTCTACAGTTAGAGGCAGCTAACATTCACCACCCCAACGAGAACTGTCGTCTAAGTCATCTTGAATCCTCTCACAGTCATTCAATGATGACAATTTCTTGCACACTACAGCATCTGCAGTAAACAACCCCAGATCGCTGCTTACCGTGTCCGCCATAAAGGTTATGCATGTGGCGAGTAAGAGGTGTCCTGTCAAACTTGTGTGGGGTACTCCTAATGAGACTCTAGGCTCTGATAAACACAAGCCGTCGAGACAACGTACTGAATTCCTTAACTTAAAAAGTGTTCGTGTCACTTATAGTATATCTAGGAATCTACTGCGTATGCTCGTACCTTCGCCAACACTGTGTAGTGGTGGGGTGGCACCGTCACAAACGCCTTCATCCACAATTCTATCATGAGAGAAAAGAAAGGGTGAATTTCGTACGAGCTATGTTTCTTATGTTTCTGGTGATATGTGAACAGAAGCCCTTTGCTCTCAATTAAATTTATTATATTTGAACTGAGAACATCTTCAAGGATTGTGCAGCAAATCGATGTTATGGATACTGGACTATGAAACTTCCTGGCAGCTTAAAACTGTGTGCCGGACCGAGAGCCGGCCGCTGTGGCCGAGCGTTTCTAGGCGCTTCAGTCCACAATCGCGCTGCTGTTATAGTCGCAGGTTCGAATCCTGCCTCAGGCATGGATATGTGTGACGTCCTTATGTTAGATTAAAGTAATTCTAAGTCTAGGCGACTGATGACCTCAGATGTTAAGTCCCACTGTGCTCAGAGCCATTTGAAACATTTGATTTTTGAACAGGACTGAGACTCGAAGTCGGGACCTTTGCCTTTCCCGAGCAAGCACGACGCACGCCGGGTCCTCTCAGCTTTACTTCCGTCAGTACCTTATCTCCTACCTTCCTAACTTCAAAGAAGCTCTCCTGCCAACCTTGCAGAACTGTCACTCCTGGAAGAAAGGATACTGCAGGGACATGGCTAATCACAGCCCTGGAAATGTTCCCAGAATGAGATTTTCACTCCGATGCAGAGTGAAAATCTCATTCTGGATATTGGACCATGTTTTTACTGTTCCGTTCCTTTACTTTTCTTACACAAAATCGCTTGGGTCTTTGCGCTGGGTGATACATTCGCGATAAATGCTATTTGCGTAGGGGTCCAACGCCATAGAGTAAACGAACTTGGTTCAATTTGGGTCTGTTGACCTATTTGTTTTCAGCTGTTTCAGTCGCTTCTCTACGTTCAGTTACTATGTCCTCCATACATGAATTTGTAGGACGGTAAACATAACATACGTTTGCATGATCCTCCTGCATGCATGATATTTACTTGAACGCAACATTTAAAATTTCGGCTTTCCTTTTATTTTCTTCTATAGCCACACCAGAGAAACCAAGCAGTGACTGGATGGAAGCCTTGGACCTGCTTAGCGATTTTCGGTAAGACCAGAATTTTTTCTGGTTCTTAGAAAGATAATTAGCTAAGGTTTGACGGTGATAGCTGTTGTATGCTTCGCTCATGAATCATTTTACAGTTGAACAAATTTCTGCCAACATTGGCCTGTTGTCATTTCTGCGTTCTTTAATGAACCAATACTGCCACAGACTGTTTCCTCAGCATTACTCATTTTATTATTAAATCACGGTGGGATTCTTCCATCTTTAATTCACTTACTCGGCAGGTACTCTCCAGGGCTCGATTTACGGTCCATGTAAACTTAGCCCATGATTCCTCTACGTCTATTATACTGGACTTAAATTATGTCCATTTAGTTTCTAAGTGGGGAGCTAGCAGAGGCTTATCTCTTCTTTCCAGCAAAAATAATCTCTTAGAATTTACTTCTATTTACTATATTATCCATCACTATTCCTGGTTTCTGTATTCACCCCGCCAATAAGATCAGGCTTATTTGAAGCCACACGGTCTAAAATATGTCAACAGCGTGTGGGCTGTCGAATTAGCCTCTCAAGACATTTCGGAAAAGGTCTTCAAATGAACTACACCACACTTTCTGTTCGTACCACCCGGAATGCACCCGTAGAAGACCTGATCTATACCCAATGGGTTAAAGTTTCCTCTAGACAATATTGCACAATCGTGGTATTTCCGCACTATCGTGTGTAAAATTCCCTTTAATTATTATAAAACTGTTATACCGTTAACGGATGACTAGTAAACCGGTAAAAGGTTTCCATAATTGACTGGAGACCTGTTGCATGAGTCCATAGAACTCAGCAGTTACACTCAGTTACGACCACGATAGACATAATATTTTTCTCTGTGAAACGAACATTCCCCGTCCTATGTCGTTTCATCTGTCTTTCCGATATATGTTCCATGTCTCGCAGAATATCGCAGAGCGCTCTACATCGAGTTTGCGCAGCTCTCGCTTCCGAGGATATTTTTGGCGCAAGAACTTCCCTGAAGGGCAGTAAATGCAGGAACTCTGTCTGTTACGAATACTTCGACAATTTACTGTTAAGACTTTAACAGCGAAAGTGTCTCTACACTGTAGGTGATCTGTATGGCTTCCATCATACTGACAGACGAGCGTTCGTCATAGCCTGAAAGCACTGCATAGCCTAAAAACTTCTATACGGTCTCCACAAATACTTGCTAGCTGAGAAGCTACTTCCTTTGCGTAGTGCACTCCTGACCTATCAGTGGAAGTCGTATGATTCCCAATCCAATTATGCAGGCTCAGAAACCTACAGCCAGGGCCGTTACAGAATAGATGGAGCCATTGTTCGAGACTCTCCACTCACCTCCAACAAAAGGCACTCGATCAGATCAGGAAACAATGCTGCAAGCTGTGAGCTCTGATGCATCCTGCATGCAAGGCCGTCAACCTTCACTACTTGCGCCAGCAGCCAGAATGAAATGAGGATGGCCTCACAACCCAAGCGACAGACTTTGTTAGCACCGACGTGAGCCAAAACCTCCAGATGACTAACTGCAACTTGCACACAGGCATGACTTCGCATCTCAAATGAGGCCCCAGACAGACGTACTGAGTGAACATTGAACTCTCCAGTTCGAAATGGCTCTGAGCACTATGGGACTCAACTTCTGAGGTCATTAGTCCCCCAGAACTTACAACTACTTAAACCTAACTAACCTAAGGACATCACACACATCCATGCCCGAGGCAGGATTCGAACCTGCGACCGTAGCGGTCTCGCGGTTGCAGACTGCAGCGCCTAGAACCGCACGGCCACTTCGGCCGGCGAACTCTCCAGTCCTGGACGCTATTTGCCTAAGGAGATCCATAACGTGCCTAACGTTGGAACCCCTGATAAACTCATCCCCTCCTCCCTCCCCTCCCCCTTTGCACTCAAGGGAAGGAGCAGCCATCTTCCCATTCACAGCATGAAAGAGGGAGGCGAGACAGTAAACCTCTATACTGGCCCTTTAGCCCGATGACGCGAAACCGTTACCACTGCCTCTCATTCAGCTGTGAGGAGAGATCCACGACGTCAGGACACTGCCAGCTGCTTTGGCATGCGTGCATGTCCGACGGAATATTGCATCGTAGTTATGAACAACACGGGCACAATAATATCATACTTATCTGCCGAAACAGGGCAAGCGACTTTAAATTACAATGACTACCCTCTATGGGAATATACATAATGACTATACCAGTGAATGTTATAGAGACATTCTTGACGACATGTGGAATTTTGGGACTGGCAGTGAGTCATGCTAGCATTGCATAATGCTGAGGCTACAGCTTGCGATATGCGTTAAATCCGAGTTTAGGTCCAAGTATGGCACAAATTTTCACTGTCGACATTCAACAATATAGCTGGCTGTTCTCCATATTTGCTAATGCGAATACATCTCATGGCCAAATTTGTTTTCAGCGGCGTCCACGCATGTAATGCACACATTCTATCAATAATAGTATTCCTAATTTAAGAATTAACTGTGAAAGCTCGCAGTGAAACTAAATATTTAACTTTGTGCGCTCCTGATGAGTGATTAACAGAGGTTGACTTAGTAGTGTAGTGGACCGTTTAAAATAATTGACGCCTGAGCACAGATTGCATGAATCTACACTTCACAGTAACTAAAACGCGATCTTACATCTCTTAGATACTAAAATTTCGCACAGGATTAAAGATATAAACTAAGAAATACAGAGAAAATGCTATATATATAATATGGTGCTCTGCTGGCGGGTCACAGATGGCAGCTGAAAACTAATTTAGTATGTACCATGGTACAAACTGACGGATATCTTTGACTTTCCCATGGGGAATACTACTCATCGGCAGTTTCACCCACTGGTAACTTATGAAGCCCTTTTTCTCTCTGATCTTCAAGGGCCTTGGTGTTTGCTTTTTGAAACTGTTTCAACACATCCTTCAACATCCTAGTAAGGAATAGTATAGATCCTCCATTCTTCCACATCTATGGCTTCATTATGTCAAATGGTGAAGGCATTTTCCATCCATACGCTACCTTGTATGGTGACAGACCTGTGCGATCGTGTGTGTTCGAATAATATGCTGCTTCCATGTATGATAAGAATACATCTGAGTCATTATGACAGCTATTAATACAGAGATGAGGATGTTGCCAATCGTGCGCTGAACGTGTTCCATACTTCCTGTGGGTGTAGTGGGCTAGTTCTCAGTTTTCGAATATGTTACAAGCTACATAAATGATTGAATTTTCTCATTTCGAGAGTACTGAATGTGCGATCTGTTTTACTTGCTAATAAAACATTCAACAGCCTAGATCTCACAAAATATTTCTTTACTTAAGACAGCTGGTTTCGAAACACTTTGCTGTCATCTTTACGTCTTAAAAATCTTTTGGTTGTAAAACATGTTCATTTTACATTGCAACCTCACGCGGAATTATCAAGTGGATAAAAATCAGCAACTTATAAAAGACTTGTCAAGCCTAAAACATTTAAAAACATAAAGCACCTTTTTGTATGTAAATTCTTCAACAACTCACATAATGTTACTGCCCAGATCTGCGATTACTTCTCTAGATAAACAAACGTCACTAATTACTCACCATTGTATGTACTACTATGTCCACCTATTGATTCTGGATAGTTACCTACAGCATGTATTAGGAGAAATAATCCATAACAGGCAGAATACAATCGTTTTTTCTACTGGCGTCCAGTTAAAATGTCCTAAATATCCATTCCAGTCACCTTCAGAGGTTCTTTTTCATTTGTGAATCTCTGCTAAGACTTGAATTACCACATCGTTCGCATGGCACACGGTTTTTTTTTAACCCTGACCTCCACGTCTTGCTTTTGCGTCCTTCATCAGTAACTTCCACTTGCTTTTGATCTATGGCTAGGTGACTCCTTTGACCTGGTAATGTATGATCATGTGCTTAGCGTAGTACATCTTCCTACAATACAGATACACAACCACACACAGCCCAGGTTTTTTTTGTTTTACGTACAATATCATTGTGAATGGCGACTTGTTGCTTTATTCTGAACATCTTGCAGACTGCGTCGGAAGCTTGTTCTCTTTGTCATTCTGCAAGTGTATGACTCAGTCAGTCTCTCTGCATCACTTCTGTACATGATAATACTAAATATAGTACTCATGGCATTCTGACGTATGTAACACTTTCATAAAAAAGGTGGTAAAGAGAATGACCTAGCAGGACATTACTTCCCCAGGGGCAGTCGAATGGAATTTAACTGTGTTGTATCTCTATGTTTCATCGATATTAATTATACTTATAACTGGGAAGAACTGTTAACCACACAGTGTTGGTAAATGTGCAACATTTATTGCTGCTTCGTGAAATGAGAATATGTTATACAAAAGTCCACAATTAAGGGAAAGTTACGTTGAAACAATGTGAAATCTTATGTCAGCTCCAACTAAAGATAATTTGACTGAATACATTTCTGAAACACTGGGAGTAAAGGCATGTCAAATAGCATATGTAATGAAAGCATGTAAGATAAATGTGTTACGAATTAAATAGTTTTCATATGATATTATTTCATACTTTGCCTGTCCCAAAAGATAAGGCTGCTGAATGACGAGAGTTGTTGGATAGGAGCCAGCTGCAGGGAGGCGCTACTGCTGCGCATGGTACCACATGTGCAGATTAGGGGAAGAGGGCAGGTGTGACATTCACGTGATCCTCGCTCCCACAGTAAATGACGGATGCCGAATGCAGCCCATTCTGTTGAGTATCAGCCACTGCTCAGTGTATCTGCTGTGTAGACTCCACATGACACTTGCACTTGTTTCTGGCATATATTCTGATATGAAGACCTTTCACGTAGCTTATTCGTTCGCGGTAAGACAGTGTCTATTGATCTACTAGAGATGGTCAGACACCTATGTGTCAGTTAGTGGGGTTCATCTCTGGACAAAAACGGGCGATCGAGCTCTGAGAGGCACTCAGATGTATTGGCCTCATCTTTCGTATAGGAAAGCCTCGTGTCCACAATACAGAGGAGACACTTCTGTTTCTGCTACTGTTATGACTACATCCCGTGCCGATATTCAACATAGTACAGACGCTTTGTCTTATGATATACAGGTGGGAGTATCCAAACAACTTGTTCTGGAACATGGTGAGATTCTTGCTGTCTTCGCACATCTGTGTTGCATTTGCATGATTGAAAATTACGCAGCCCTTTATAACGTGGACAGTTAAGTTTCTTTTCATTCTACACTTTGCAGTCGTTCTCTACTGACATTTTCATGTTATTTAGAACATGTAGGGATCAGTACACATTACCAATTTAATCATCTAATGGTTGAAGTGGCTCATCTCATTGCTCTTTCTTCCACTCGTGACATTAGGCTATAGAAAATAACAATAACATTTCGTATTTTTGCTGTCTCTCATAGCTAATGAGGATATAAAGAACTTTGCCTGTTGAACTGTCTTTATCCATGAAGGAAATCACCTTGTGTGTTTTTTTTATCGTTTTGTGGCATCTGAGTGCAGCTGAGATTTTACGAATTTATGATCCTCCTTTGTGTTCCATATTCAATGAATCTTCCCACACGTTCCATTCACCCTTATATGTTCACAAAATAACTACGATCTCAAAAGTATCCCATTCTTTTTAACGATATTTAAAGTTGTGGTGAAGCAGCCTGAATTAAGCAGTCCGCACAATTATACAATGTGTAACATGTGGGAGATTAAGTGCAAGTACTTGTAAAAATTACTTCATCAGTCAGTAAAGAACTGTATAATATTCCACTAATCATGTGTAATGTCGACTTGGAGCCATCATTCAGGCTTTCTTGATAGAGTGTCTTTCGTGAAATGTCTTCCACTGAACATCCTGTCGCACATCCAGACACGTGCAGGTGGAGCCGTAGTACATGCCAGTGGAGACAGAGTCATTGGGATAATTTACGCTTTCACACATGCTATGGATTTTCCTAGATTGTACGTTAGTCTAGGGCACGATGGAAAAAGGTTTTGTCTTACACAAACATTATCTATAACATGACATTTTTCTAAATACATCGTCAGTAGATGCATGATTTCTCCTCCGCCGGCACCACACTGTATCTTGGCGTCCATGACATGCCAACTCGCAGCTGACTATTAAATTTATACACCCCAAGAAGGAAATGTAATTTTCCCGAATCATTTGGGTTCATAATGAAATCAAATAACAACTGAAGGGGATTTTGTCGGCCTTATAGTCCAGCTGAGTTGCAGCTATTCTGCAAATTAATTCCTATAAAATATTATTTCAATTTTGTCTCGGTTAAATATGGTTCACCCGCCTTTTATCTGTTGGATATTGTGAAAGACTTTGCCACTCCGAAAGATTAGTCACCACAGGCATTTTGCATTTAATTACATACGTATGTGTCAGATTTAATACCAGGGCATAACATCCGAGTCATACGAAAAAAATGGTTCAAATGGCTCTGAGCACTATGGGACTTAACATCTACGGTCATCAGTCCTCTAGAACTTAGAACTACTTAAACCTAACTAACCTAAGGACATCACACAACACCCAGTCATCACGAGGCAGAGAAAATCCCTGACCCCGCCGGGAATCGAACCCGCGAACCCGGGCGTGGGAAGCGACAACGCTACCGCAAGACCACGAGCTGCGCACAGTCATACGAAAACGCTGGTTAAAGTTACATAAAGAAGGGCAGGCTTTCGTTGTCACTCTCCCAATTGTTGCCGAAGCATTGACAAGGATAGGGATTGTATCTCGTGTTTGTAGAGTCGAATTTGGCTGAACATGCGGCAATTTGAAGTTTTAAAATACGTATTTTCGGAAGAACTCTAGCATTATGTGTACCATGAGAACTACATTGGCAGGTGACATCTCAGCATTTACCTAAACACTAAGGTAACATCTTCAGAACATTCTCATTATTTCTCCCATGTATGATGTCACATTGCCTCGTGAAGAGACGAGAACTATGCGCGTCAATCCGCTAAGAATGTTACTGAGATACCCTGTGTGTGACAGAAACAACTCTATAGTAAAAGCTTTACACAGTAGGCACTGGATAACTTGCAGAAAACAGATGAAAAAGCACATTGTATTAAGACGCTCATTTGATACTGTTACAACCATACTGGAACGAAGTATGAAGTGCGAATTCCCACTATAAAATTAAGTTCATGAGGAAGAATCGTGGTAAATTTCTAGAGTAAACCTCTGATTATAAGCAACCAGAAGTACCAGTTCAAAAGAAAACCGCCTGCAGCTGACCAGATACAATTAGGTGCAGTTAGAGTTACGTTTTGCCTCGTAGAGTACTTACAAAAAAAAGGTTCAAACCATCATCATGGTATTCATATGTTGCACCAGGGCTTTCCGTAGTCTCGTGAAAAACAGCCGTGAACGACTCAGCAGACAGATACCACGACACAATGATCAAGGAACAACAGAATCTGATTATGCTGATACTGTGGAGGTCGTCGCCTTTATCCCCTGAATAACGGATGTGCAGCTCAATCAGAGAACACCTGGGCTGCAGTAACGCTGACGCAGCAGAAAGACTGTGAAACTTAGACGGTGATGCCATAATTGCCCAAAGACTGCATCAGGCACTCCAATTCTACTACAGGAAAAGTGTTGCAATTTCAGAAACAGTGATGGACCGAGCAAAAATAAAGACTGCCCATTTTAGACAAGGTGTGTCAGTCACCACCAGAAACCATCTACGGATGGGAAGATGACAGATTTAAGTCCGCATGCTATTGACTTGGTGCCTTGCAGCCGGTTGGCCACCTGCTTGCTAACTTCCATACATTGCAAGTCTCGTTCGCTGGGGCTCCGCAGCTCGTGCATGGGTCACTTACAAAAGCAGCTACCATCGCCTTAGTGGAATCCTCCGTTTCTGCCCTTTATCCCTTGTGCAAGCGGACTTCACCGCTGTGAACCGCTTCTGTCCAAGACGGGCTCAAACAGCTACGCTCTACGAACTCCACCACATCCCTTACTAATCGGTGTGCCAATACCAGTCGGCGTGGCTGCGATCTCCCCGCCACCGTACTCCATCAACAGAAAACATTTATGTGGTTGCTTAGAAAAGGTTCTTTGAGTGTTGTGATACAAGGGATGTACGGGTTCCAGTGGTTTGTTATAGAGTACCTGAGTTTCGTTAGTTTTCATTTCTCACTATTTTTTTTTTTTTTTTTTTTTACTACACTGAAAGTATATGCACAAGTGCAAATGTCGCGGTTATAGCCTGGGTGCCTGAGTTGGAAACGCGGTTGTCTCATTCGCTTACAATAGGGGAGAGTGTTGTACGATGTTTTTTGGTCGATACCTGAATCTACTGACTGATTTTAGGAACTCGTGAAGAAATGTGCACCGTACGCAGTTTCTGTGACAGTCAATACAATGGTGAATTTAAATATGATCGTACGTCACTCACATAATACGATGTGCTGAAACAGTCATTGTGTTCAATTCTTCTTAACGGTTGATGTATACACTGTTCATCACCTTCAGAGGAGAATGGGTTCTGCATTTTTTAAGACTCTGCAATCTTACTTTTCTTATACCATTTATTTGACCGAAATAAGAGGGCAACTTCAATAGTCTCTACTCCAGTTTTGAGTACGTAGCTCTGAATCTCATCTTCTCTTGGTGCTTTAAATTTATTGGTGTTTCGGTATCATTTTTCTACACAAGTTCCAGTTTCTTTCTGGTCTCCCATTCGCTACAGATATTCGTGATTCATCACTGATTGTCGAGCTTCCGAAAAAAATCCTCGTAAGTTTTTAAAATTTTATTTGTTCACAACTGGTTTCAGCCTTTTAACATGACGTATAAAATTAGAAATTCAAAACCATGATCTCTTCGTATGCATTCAAGGCATCTGCGAAGCAAAACTGATGTAAACACCAATTAAAAGATACTGTTATTTCAATACGTAAGGTATAGTTCTCTACAGCAAAACCCAAGAATCACTTGCATTTTGTTTACGACCTTCCACTAAGGAAGGGATTCTATTTGTGTTTATCTGCTCTGCATAGTAACTAACAGTTCTTGATAAAACTTTACGTAGTTTTCGTGTTAGATTTCTTAGTGTTTTCTTGATCGTTTAGAACAGAAAGCGCCCTAAAACCGTCTTTTGTTTGTTTCGCGGCCGTTAGCCACTAGTCACTTGAATCAGCAGTTGTCTTGTGACAGCCAGAGGGAGAGCACCAGCAGCAGCGAGTACTGTTTGTATAAAGCGTTTTTGTACTTATTTGCTGCGCTTAGCTTTTAAATAGTTTTTCTGGGAAAACCTAGCGTAGTTTTCGCGTCTCGTATTTCAGTGAGTGTTTCTTGATTATCAGAGTAGCTCATCAGAAGATTATCTTGGGAATTTGTCACCGTATAGAGTAGGGTAAACATAGTCATGTGTAGGGACTGTGGTTGTTGTGAGCGGACGCAAGGAGAATTGGCCACTCTTCGGGGGCAGGTGGAGGCTTTGTCTGTTAGGCTCATCGAGCTCGAGGCGCAGGCGTCGGCTCGTAGTGGCGTTGGGGCAACTGTGGTGAGACCTATGCCTACTTCGGTGGCCTTGGAATCACATGGAACCCCTGATGTCGCTGCGTCTTCCGGCAGTGAGCATCTTACCGGTCAGCCATCACTCCAGGGTGAATGGCGGACAGTGGTGGGCTCGCGCGTGCCTGGCCGAAAGGCGAAGGTGGGATCTGGCCGCGTGGCAGCTGCCTTACCCCTTTCCAACAGGTACAGGGTGCTTCCTAGTGGTGATGACATCGTTTCCGAGCCACCACAGGATGCCTCGCCTGTTGGGCCAGTGGCCGATTCTCCGGCAAGGTCCCGACAGTCACAGAGGGCGGGCCTATTAGTTATAGGGAGCTCCAACGTTAGGCGGGTTATGGAGCCCCTCAGGAAAATAGCGGGTAGGTCGGGGAAGAATGCCAGTGTGCACTCGGTGTGCTTGCCGGGGGGTCTCGTCCGTAATGTGGAGGAGGCCCTTCCGGCAGCTATTGAACGCACTGGGTGTGACCGGCTGCAGATAGTAGCACATGTCGGAACGAATGACGCCTGCCGCTTGGGTTCTGAGGCCATCCTTGGTTCCTTCCGGCGGCTGGCTGATTTGGTGAAGACAACCAGCATCGCACGCGGAGTGCAAGCTGAGCTTAATATCTGCAGCATAGTGCCCAGAGTCGATCGCGGTCCTCTGGTTTGGAGCCGTGTGGAGGGTCTAAACCAGAGGCTCAGACGACTCTGCGACTATAATGGTTGCAAATTCATCGACCTCCGTTATTGGGTGGAGAACTGTAGGGCCCCCCTAGACAGGTCAGGCGTGCACTACACACCGGAAGCAGCTACTAGGGTAGCAGAGTACGTGTGGCGTGCACACGGGGGTTTTTTAGGTTAGAGGGACCCCCCTTGGGCGAAACGATAAAATACCTGATGGCTTACCAGAGAGGACATTATCATCGTTGATAAAGAACGTCCGCCCTCAGAGACCAAAAACAGGAAAAGTTAACGTAATATTGGTAAACTGCAGGAGTATCCAGGGCAAGGTTCCTGAATTAGTATCTCTTATTGAAGGAAATAGTGCGCATATAGTATTAGGAACGGAAAGTTGGTTAAAACCGGAAGTGAACAATAACGAAATCCTAGACACAGAATGGAATATATACCGCAAGGATAGGATAAACGCCAATGGTGGAGGAGTATTTATAGCAGTAAAGAATTCAATAATATCCAGTGAAGTTATTAGCGAATGCGAATGTGAAATAATCTGGGTTAAGTTAAGTATCAAAGGTGGGTCAGATATTATAGTCGGATGCTTCTATAGACCACCTGCATCAGCAACCGTAGTAGTTGAGCGCCTCAGAGAGAACCTGCAGAACGTCGTGAAGAAGTTTCGTGATCATACTATTGTAATAGGGGGAGACTTCAATCTACCAGGTATAGAATGGGATAGTCACACAATCAGAACTGGAGCCAGGGACAGAGAATCTTGTGACATTATCCTGACTGCCTTGTCCGAGAATTACTTCGAGCAGATAGTTAGAGAACCAACTCGTGAAGCTAACGTTTTAGACCTCATAGCAACAAATAGACCGGAACTTTTCGACTCCGTGAATGTAGAAGAGGGTATCAGTGATCATAAGTCAGTGGTTGCATCAATGACTACAAGTGTAATAAGAAATGCCAAGAAAGGAAGGAAAATATATTTGCTTAACAAGAGTGATAGGGCACAAATCGCAGAATATCTGAGTGACCACCACCAAACGTTCATTTCTGAGGAAGAGGATGTGGAACAAAAATGGAAAAAATTCAGAAACATCGTCCAGTGCGCCTTAGATAAGTTCGTACCGACTAAGGTCCAAAGCGAGGGGAAAGATCCACCGTGGTATAACAATCATGTACGAAAGGTACTACGGAAACAAAGAAAGCTTCATCATAGGTTTAAGAGTAGTCGAATCATAGCTGATAAGGAAAAGCTGAACGAAGTGAAAAAGAGCGTAAAGAGAGCAATGAGAGAAGCATTCAACGAATTCGAACATAAAACATTGGCAAACAATCTAAACAAGAACCCTAAAAGTTTTGGTCATATGTAAAATCGGTAAGCGGATCTAAATCCCCTATTCAGTCACTCGTTGACCACGATGGCACCGAAACAGAGGACGACCGAAGAAAGGCAGAAATACTGAATTCAGTGTTCCGAAACTGTTTCACTGCGGAAAATCGTAACACGGTCCCTGACTTCAGCCGTCGCACGGACGCCAAAATGGAAAATATTGAAATAAACGATATCGGAATTGAAAAACAACTGCTATCACTTAGTAGCGGAAAAGCATCCGGACCAGACGAGATACCCTTAAGATTCTACAGTGATTATGCTAAAGAACTTGCCCCCTTTCTATCAGCAATTTATCGTAGATCGCTGGAAGAACGTAAAGTACCTAGCGACTGGAAGAAAGCGCAGGTCGTTCCCATTTTCAAGAAGGGTCATAAATCAGATGCGAATAATTATAGGCCTATTTCGCTTACGTCAACCTGTTGTAGAATAATGGAACATGTTTTGTGTTCTCGTATTATGACGTTCTTAGATAATACAAATCTCCTTCATCATAACCAACATGGATTCCGCAAGCAGAGATGATGTGAAACTCAGCTCGCCCTATTTGCCCAAGAAATTCACAGTGCCGTAGACACTGGCGAGCAGATTGATGCCGTATTCCTGGACTTCAGGAAGGCATTTGATACGGTTCCGCACTTACGTTTAGTGAAAAAAAATACGAGCTTACGGAATATCGGACCAGGTTTGTCATTGGATTCAGGATTTCCTAGAAGAAAGAACACAACATGTCATTCTTAACGGTTCAAAATCTGCAGATGTAGAGGTAATTTCGGGAGTACCGCAGGGAAGCGTGATAGGACCTTTATTGCTTACAATATACATAAATGACTTAGTTGACAACATCGGTAGCTCCGTGAGGCTATTTGCAGATGACACGGTTGTCTACAAGAAAGTAGCAACATCAGAAGACTCGTACGTACTCCAGGAGGACCTGCAGAGGATTAATGCATGGTGCGACAGCTGGCAGCTTTCCCTAAACGTAGATAAATGTAATATAATGCGCATACATAGGGGCAGAAATCCATTCCAGTACGATTATGCCATAGGTGGTAAATCATTGGAAGCGGTAACGACCGTAAAATACTTAGGAGTTACTATCCGGAGCGATCTGAAGTGGAATGATCACATAAAACAAATAGTGGGAAAAGCAGGCGCCAGGTTGAGATTCATAGGAAGAATTCTAAGAAAATGTGACTCATCGACGAAAGAAGTAGCTTACAAAACGCTTGTTCGCCCGATTCTTGAGTATTGCTCATCAGTATGGGACCCTTACCAGGTTGGATTAATAGAAGAGATAGACATGATCCAGCGAAAAGCAGCGCGATTCGTCATGGGGACATTTAGTCAGCGCGAGAGCGTTACGGAGATGCTGAACAAGCTCCAGTGGTGGACACTTCAAGAAAGGCGTTACGCAATACGGAGAGGTTTATTATCGAAATTACGAGAGAGCACATTCCGGGAAGAGATGGGCAACATATTACTACCGCCCACATATATCTCGCGTAATGATCACAACGAAAAGATCCGAGAAATTAGAGCAAATACGGAGACTTACAAGCAGTCGTTCTTCCCGCGCACAATTCGTGAATGGAACAGGGAAGGGGGGATCAGATAGTGGTACAATAAGTACCCTCCGCCACACACCGTAAGGTGGCTCGCGGAGTATAGATGTAGATGTAGATGTAGAAACAAATAAAATCAATACAGCAAAAGTGAAAAATTCCCCTATTTTTAATGTACCAGTTCCTTGTGAAACACACTTTGCGTTGCCTTTGAGGATGTAACATTTCCTTCGAATGGCTTAGAAATTCCAGAATCCTTTAGAATAATATGTTTCAAGTGACATTGACAGATGTAGTCACTTTGTGTCACTAATAGACGAGGTCGTTTTATCAGACGCCAAATGAATGGGGGAATTCCTGTTTACGAAATGAAATATCAGCCCATTCCAATAAGCTACATTATGAGATACAGACAGTGAGGTCCTACTGTGGCGTCCAGAACTCCCAATATTCTACTGTTCAGTCAGCAGCCACGCTACATTCTGTAAACAGTTTCGGAATGAGAAGTAAGGCTTTTATGTTGAATGGGGGCAATAGGAAATTCATTTGGATTATGGATAAAAACATAAAATAACTGCCAGAATTATCCATAAATTCTGTTTGTTCATATATGGTGCATCCACTGCTGCGACGCGTATATGTATTTATGCTTTGCTTACTGCAAAAGGCTGCAAAGTCTCATTATGAAAATTATGCTTCTTGCTGAAGAACATTAAAGATATGTAAATGCTAAGATTTGTATGCTGATGCTATGGATACATCTGGTTTGCTACTTACGCATCGTCATGTCCTCATCGTAACCTGGTTTACCGGCAGCGACTCTTCATAGTGTTCGGAACGACATATTTCCTTTGTAACGATGAACACAGTCTTACGATGAGAATCAATCAGTCCTTGACGGGCAATGGTCAAGGCAAAATGGGCCCCAAAGACATGAACTGTGACTTTTTTGTTGTTTTCCGGGTGATAACTCATTTCACTGGTTTTAATGTTGCTTTAGACGAATACCTCTTCTGTGGCAGTCCTTTGATTACAGAATAGCATGTTCACCGAATGTTCTCGATTATTTGTTAGATAAATTCAAATATCTATATTCGACATCTGGTTTTGCCTTCTACTCTTCCCTGTAGTACAGTGATTTCCAGTATGGGGGTAATTACACGATGAGGTGTAAAAGGAAATTTTCTGATAGGTAAAAACAAAAGGGGAACGATTGTGTTTTACTCATGAGGCTAAATTATCTTTACAAGATCATTACTATTACTACAATTCTGTAAGCTTATAATATTGACTGCATTAGCTCCTAATAATAACTACCATTTATGAGTGACACCATGCAGTGAAAGTTACAGCTTGTGAAATAAATTTATAAATAACACTTTACTTACTTTAATGCGAACTAAAAATTTCCACAGTAATATTTATTAGTTCGTGATGAACCGGCTTTCGTCTTCTTAGGCCATCGTCAGATAACAACGCTACACATGTAGTCGACTCAACTTGAGCGAGAATTCATAGCTGTACAAAAAAAAAATGCTGTACTAAGATAAGTGACATTGTATGACTATATCGACACAATACAGAAGCATGATGTAATATCTAAAGAGAGTCTGAAGAAAAAGTTTATATTACAGTACATTCAGATTTTAAAACTATGTGAGTGTAAACATTGAAATGTTCTAGAAGTGAGTAATGACATAGACTGCCATGTCATATGGACAAACCAGGAAATGTGACGAACAGACGCAGTAAAGGGAGGGGAAGAAAGAAGTCTATGGAACATGAGTGTGGAACAGTTCCAGCAAACTTATTGCTTTATGGTGAGCGAAGTGACAATTGGCCGTTGCTTTAATAGGGATGAGTAATTGAACTATGTTTGGTCATTAAGGACAAAGTCGGGATTCTTTGATTGGTGTGTATTAATGGCCAGCATTTCAAGTAATGTTAGTTTTCTTCTTTAGCTCCTTAACGGAGAACTTTATATTTCAAATTGTATGAATGACATTTATTCAGAGCATGTTCAGCAAAGGTGGAATGTTTCCTTCACATCTTCTCAACTCCTTTCATGCTCAGGCAGCCTAGTAGACATAGCCCTACCTGACTGACATACACAGAATTAGCCACCCATATTGCAGGAAATTCTTTAAGTTCCACTCTGTTCTAAAGGTGAAATTTTATATTCACTGTGGAACAGAAGGTGGGCAACAGTATTCCTCGTGTAAGAAGCTGGAGTATATTTCCTGCAGTTAGTTTCCTGCCAAGTCCTACCCACATGTAGCATGGGGGCTAGCATGTAATTTCATGTTTCCTAGATTGCAAATTACTTAATACAATATTTTTGTTCTAGTTGTGTTTTTATGATGTCTGTTCACAATTCGTTTTTCAACATTATTTAGTTAATGCAATGTAAAGCTCTTTTATTGCTAGAAGAGATCACAGTTTATCATATTTTAATTTTGGTTTTAAGAAACAGTCGACCAGTTGTTTGAAACTATGAAACACTTCTGTGTTACACACTTGTTGTTGATAAGGCCTATTGCTATTTTCTTCCCCATTTTACTAATTCAGTGCTTTTTATTCTTCGATTACTCTACAAGTTTTGATATACAAATGATTCGCACTGCAGTGCAACCAGGACAAGTTATTATCAGTATCGCCATTTACATTCTGTATGTAATGAAAGATTGCACAACGGGTTTCTCATACGGGAATCACGTTTGATTAGTGGTTGTTTCCAAGACGGTCGTGAAATGCCTCATACAAGAGGCATTCGTCTTCGTCTCACGCAACACTTTCTCTTCTGGTCACATACAAGGTAATTTGAACAGTAGCAATTATCTTTCTGACTTGTTCACCATAGCAGTACCAACGCATATTTCGTAAAGTGTAAGACCAAGGGTCAGGTTGTAACCTTCCCCTCATTTATCGTTCTTAATGACAGTGAAAACTTAAACTGTTTGCACGTAATGGAAATTTGGGAAAAGCAATCGTCACCGAAGTTAATTTGTCGGTAAAGAGGGAGGAAAGGGTTACATCTGAATGAAAGGAAAGATGCAAAAGAAATTGGTGGAAATTAATTTTGATAAGAGGGTAAAATTAATAAAGAAAAGAAATATGCGATCGTTACGTTAACAATTAATTGGCGTTAGTTAGATATTTGAGATTTGGGGAAAATTACGGTCGCCAGTCCTATGAACAACTACTATACTAATTTAAAATGAAAGATTAATGCTCATATAATTAGCACTAAAAGCGTGGTAACTGAAGGTTGACATGTGTTGTGTGAAAACTGAATGTTGGTCAGAAGCAACAAATTTCGCTACACTCTGACTTAATTTAGAAAAGAATTAACAAAACCGGAAAATTTAAAGTTAATTTAGTGACTGTAAAAATAGTGAATTTTGTTTCTGAAGCACTATGAAATTCAGTAAAATAAGGTTAGTCTTGGGCTCACTCAACAATCATTTCAAAAGCTACTTGAATCTACGCAATTTAGAAATAAGAGATTTAACTTTGAACTTGAATTAAATGATTCTGAACAATTTACAATAGTAAAATTTAGTACGTCCAAGCTGAGCTGCAGTCAGAGGTAAGCTAAAATATGGTAACAAAACTCGGACTCTTACTTTCTGCTTGTGTAATCTAAATATTGTAGGCAGTTATGCATACTTTAACTGAACTTTGAAATTAAAGCAGTGAAATGGAATGATATTACTTTAATGCTGGCGTATGAATTTCAACGACACTCGGGTTCATTCCAGAAAAGGAAGGGACCCTGCTTGGTAATGCAACTGGGACAATGAGCAACAAAGGTTCATGCTAAGTTGCTGTATTTTTGTGATGCAACAGTTTGAAAAGCTGAGATCTGCCATACAGTTCTAAGACTTTACGTGCTTTTAGTCTTCCTTGTTGGTTGATTGAAGGTTTGCAGTCGTCGATCGGGGAGGTGGCGACAGTCACTCATTGTTGGCCGCCGCTGTTGCAGAAGCTGGATGTTGGCGCGCCTTCTTCTCGACACTGTCACCAAGCGAAACGGGCTCTTGATGTGCGCCAGCTAATGCTTTCCGTCCGCAACAACGTGTCAGAAACTAATATAGCAAGTCGAGCGCAATTACATGCTGCCAAACCCCGAAAGCGCGGCAACTCGCGGGAGCGTCACACAACACACCTGCTCCACCGCCCTTCTCCAGACAGACTCTCTCTGCCCGCGCTCCGTGCGGCAGAGTTAACACTATCAAAGATCCTAAGATCCTAAGCACTTTGGTTCTCCACACGACCTGTCGGTGTAATCGTTCGATAGCATAGGTTTCCCTAGGCCAGACTCAGCGTAAAAATACAAATAATATTTACAAAACAAACCAATTATACATCGACATAAATGCACACACACACACACACACACACACACACACACACATATATATATATATATATATATATATATATATATATATATATTAGAACAATTACAATATATAAAGACACAGAAATCTCATATCTTCAGGTAACAAAATAAGGAAAAAAATTCATAGTACAGTAGATGGAATTCGGAGGATATGCGTTTCTGGCGTTACAAGGGGGTGGAGGTACTCCGTGCTGATCCCGAAAAATTTACAAAAGTAATCTCGCCGAATGTGTTTAACTTTTATTGACAACATACATTTTAAGTAGGTACTGATGTATAAATAGGGTACAGAGTCTGAAAATATCTTAGCAACACCAATGCACTTTTAATGTTACCCCAAATGGAGGGGTACTTTATGAACACTGTTAAAAATTTAAAGAAATAAATGTCCTTGATTTCAATTCTCAAGACACTTGTGCAGTTATTAAGAAGAATTCTTACCGGAAAATATGAATATTAGATTTGTTGAGAAAAGTCACATTCAGTTCAAGGATATAAATTTTTGGGTTAAGCTAAACTGAAAAATTTAAGACAGTTACAGAATTTGATATACGAAAACATTAGAAACAATACATTTTTTTTTCCAAATTATAAGGTGCCTGTCTATACTACAGTACTTTGAAAAGGTGGGGACAAAGTGTCGCTTCCTGTCCGTATTGCGAGGGTTGAGATCGGTGACTTTGTTCTATATTGGAGGTCCACATGATACTTTCTTTCAAAGTGATAACGGAAGACCACATACAACCCGTGTTGCCCTGATCTACACAGGATTCGTTCGGCTGCCGCCATGCGCCATCATATACTCCAAATCACTGAACCATTGAAAAAATCCGGTCATTGGTTGCCACGAGCGTGGCAGGCCAAAACTTGCCAGCCACTATTATTGATGAACTCAGCTTCTAGCCTCTTCCGACTTTTCTTAGAATTTCAAACGTCTTTCGGAGTTGACAAACGCCATTTTTAGAAGTCAAAGCTTACATTCTCCTTTCACTTGTATCCGTAATAAACCACAAAGTGAGGAATACCTCACTGATATATTTACGTTTCCTAAAGACAGTCTAACCATCGTCTAGGAAAAAATCGACTTTATTTTCCATTATTACATACATCAGTCTAGTCGAAAACTTGGCTGATTCCTCGACAGACCTTGCATTTACTGCTTTTGATGTCTTCAGGTTTGCGTGGATAGTAGTCTTCCAAATTCTAATTGCATGTGTCTATTATAGTCGATTCTATATATTATCTTGAATAATCCTTTTTTTAACACTTCCTCCCAAGATTTGACGCATTAAGAAGAAATGTAATTTTTAGATTTTGCATCGTTTGAAGCTTCGTTCTCAAAAGCTTTTCCAAACTCTGCCTCTTATAATGCATCCGTACGTCATCCAAATTGACAAAATTTTCTCTTCTATTGTGTCATCAGATAGTCTCCAACACCCGTCCAGTCTAGTTTAGGCAAAAAACGTGATATTTCCCTACGCCTCCTCTCTTCTGAGATTAAAAATTGAATTCCCAGCGAAAAATCTATATTAATACCTTTGCTTGTAACCGGAAGTTATTTTACTTTTCTTTGTATTTCTTATGACCATGTACGTTTCGACTTCTTCATATTTTTCGTGCGGCCTTTTCCTTTAACTTCCCTCCAACTCCTATTTCTGTTATTCGTAACTGGCATTTACCTACATACGTTCATTTTCCGGAATATTTTTCTATTTTTGTCACTGAGGGTTCTTCCGTGTCTCGTTCCTCCACATTTATTTTCATATTTCACTTTACTATCCTGTATGATCTGTATCCTCTCTCTTCCCTACAATTTTCATGACAACTGCTTCAACTTTAGAGAATTACTTAGATGCAATTCTAAAAGAACAGACACTGTTGATGATCCACAGATCTACGAAATGCCTCTAAATGTGTTCGCTGACATTGACATCAGCTGTGTTAGGCATAGATCTACTACCCAACAGTCATGTATGAAAGTTTGTTCCGGATTGGAACTCGAATCCGGATTTCTCGCATATCGCTAGCGGTAGAGTTAACTCCTTCGGCTCTCTGTGCCCGCTCCCTGGTCCGACCAAAACTTTCATATGTTACACTGTCTACATCCTTATAATGTCACCTAATTCTCACAACATTATTTGGTTTATGGCAACAGAAGAATAAGACAGTAAGTAATAGAGACCATTGATGTTATTGTCGTATGCCTACCTGGGCCTGTAATACTTACATGCATTTCTGAAATAACAGACACTGTTGACCAGTGACTGCTGTATAACGATGTGGACATTGCGGCATGTACAAGTTTGGGTCGGTCCAGGAAGCGTGCACCGATAGCCGGAGTGGTTAAGGCGAGCACTAACGATAAGTGAGAAGATCGCGTTCGAGTCTCCATTTGGCATAAATTTCCAGGTGTCAGTATCGCTGTAGTAGATGTCTATCTAACACAGCCCATGTCAAGGAATTCAAAGTCAGCGAAATATTTCAGTATTAGCTATGATTACGCCATTACATCACTGATTATACAGCAGATATTTCCAGCCTCATTTTGGAGTTGCAGCTTTTTATCTTAGTGTCTTATTTTTAAACCTTTCTTAGAATCCCTTAACATGCCTAAAATCCTCAAACTGTTGGAAAATAGTGAAAAATTTTGTTTTCTCAATTAATATCTCTGTTGTCTAGATTCTGGGATTGTAAGAACCACGATTTCCTTCTGAAATTTTGTCGGTCTCATCTATAAATAGACCTCTACATGTTAGCCGTATAAGGTTATCTCCATGCATTTTTCTTGTATTGTGAGTGGAAAGTTTCCGGCATATTCAGTCAGAAATGTTGTGACCTGCATACTTTTTCGTTATGTTCCTCAATGTAGTAAGCTGATTTCAATGAATATGTGCGCACATTATAGCAGGTCAACCAAGTAGGAGATTATCCTTTTGGGCTTACTGGATGTGAAGGGCATAAAACACAGTAGATACACTGGGGGCTGAAGAAACCCGCGGGAAGACTCTGTAAAACAAATAGATTTTTTGTTCTTTTGAATAATTTCGAAATATAATGTGATTCTTTCTCTGTTGCAGCTTGTGATTTTTCATTCTGAGGCGAATGCCAAGCTACAATGACCCCCAATCGGAATATACTTACTGTAGTGAACGATGGTGTGTTTCCATATGACGTTCATTTTAGTTTGCAGTGTGGTTTCCTTCACTCGTATAACCGCGACTCAATCATTTCATGTTTTGCTAACATCATTTCAGTTAGGCTTTACGTCCTACGTAAACCCCTTCTGATATCTTTTTCATACTTCGGACTTCACAGTAGGCATACCACTTATGTGTAAGGGAATACTGCCTTTAATTATTATTTTCTGTTGTACAGGTACTCCCTTCTTTTATAGAGAAAAGGTAACGTTGTTCTCGTGTGAATGTAACTGTCAAAAATAATTTAGGAAACCCCTGACATTTGAAGGTATAAATTGAAGTATGTGGAACTGGCCCCATCGGATTTAAATGAAAGTGTGCAGCGGTCTCTGGAGGAATATACATCACGATCTGTTTTCTCAACAAAAAAAGGGTAAGCAGGCGAGTGTGGTCCAAAGCGCTGTTCGGCGGGCGTTCCCTCAGCGCTGCTTGCACCTGCGACCACCCTGAAGCTTCTGTAGTTCTAAACCGGATTCCCGTCAGCTGCTTGGCAGGATTTATTGCTTATTGAGAATTCCCTTAATCCCTACAACCGTTAATCAGTTCCACAGAAGTGTTCATATATTTTGTAAACTGGATACTTGTAATGGCTTGCCAAAATATCTCGGTATTTAAAAACAGGGAGAGTGATCCTATATTCGTAAAACTCTCAATGTTGACAACGATGTAGGAGAACCATAAAACTGTAATGTAAGACATAAAGAATCTTTCGCAGTTATGAAATGTGTTAAATATTTCTAAATTTGAAGAAAACTGATTTCGGTTGTAAAGGCTGATGAGGTCATAGAGTTCTGAGAAGATTCAGATTTAAAAGTTCATATCTGCATCTCCATGATTACTCTATATTTCACATTTAAATGCTTGGCAGAGGCTTCATATAACCACTTCCACGCTCTTTCTCGAACTTCCGCTCTCGAATAGTACGTGAGAATAATGAGGATCTAAACCTTTCCTTGCGGATTCTGATTTCTCCTATTACTGTGATTAATTCTCACTGTGCATTTGGGACAAAGTATTTCAGATTTCGGAGGGGAAAGATGGTAATTGTAATTTCCTGAAAACTTCTTATCATAACGAAACAGCTTTTGTATCATTGCCATTACAATTCGTGTAACATACTCGCCACATTCTTCCCAATTTTTCGCGGTAATAAGAAACGGGCCGCTTTCTTTGAACTTCTTCGTTATCCCTCGTTAGTCCTGTTAAGAGTCCCATATGGTGCAGTGAACTGGAAAAGACAAAGCTTGATGTAGACATTCCCTTTAGTAGGCTTGTTGCATGTTCTAAGTGCACCGCGAATGAAACGTAGTCTCCTCTGATTAATCGTGTAGCCTCCAAATAACGGAATTTCTTGTAGTAAACATATGGAGACACTCACGCTTCTAGTTTTTAACGTAGATTGCCGCTTTTCAGACCATACAGGTACAAGTTTACAATCTTGTGAGTGATTTTCACGGTTATGTTGAACCCACTGCCACGTCTCCGAAAACTCACCTTAAGTATTTGTTTCTTTAATGAAAACCGCCAAACGTGAAACGTTTACAGTGGCGTCCTTGTAATTCTGTGCTCGCGATTCTGTTAAGGAAGTGTCATTGGCAGTTACTGTTCGCAAGATAACTGTGTGATTATTATTACACTTCCACTAGTATTGAGATAAGTGACTGTATCCCTCCTTGCAACCAATGACACTTACAGGGGATAATACCGAATTCAGAATCCAGAACGCGTTTTACACCGTGCATAGCATCATTCGGTATTAAATGTTTTTCATTCCAGTCCTTCGACGATGACCGGTTTCAGTCAGTAATGAGCACCTTCAGCACCGTAGGCCATCATTGTGGTGAAAGGTCTTTTCATTTTGATTTGGCTGCATGTTTGTTGCCAATATTTATTCTGGCTGCCGATTCATTCTAGTTCATTTACTGTTACCAGATGTGCACGTGCAGTATTTCACTATGGACACGTTCTATTTCAAACCCCAATTTCGTTTTCAGCTGTACTTAGTACCCCTTCGACAGGCTCATTTATAAAATAATTAATGGTTTCGTTCTGGAACATATTCCAGGTGAGCAAGCAGGTTTGAGGCCACCGAGAAATTGCTGCAACCAGGTACTGGCAGAAACAACTTTCACAAGATCTGCTTTCCAAGAAAACGTGAGGGCATCTGTATCTTTCGTAGATCGAACCGCGGCATACGAAACAGTCTGGAGAGAAGGGATGATATACGTAATATTAAAGATAATACCATGCCGAAAATCTGTCACTCTCTTCAACAACATGATAAACAATAGATCGTTTCACGCTTCCTTGGAGGAAAATGTGAGCAAGGAGAGGAAATTAAGCAGTGGTCTGCCAGAGGGCACTGTTTTAGCCCCCCCCCCCCTATTATTCACCCTATAAATCTCTGATCTCTTCAATTCCAGATCAACGAAATTCTACTACGCGAACGATATCACTACATCTTGTAGAACCAAGGATCTCGGACAAGTGAAAACGATTCTCATGGAAGATCTAGCCGTTATGAGCTTCCATTTTAGAAAGTGTCGGCTTAAACACAGTACAAGTAAAACTGAATTATGTACATTCCACCTGAACAATAAACAAGCTAACAAGGAGCTCAGAGTGAAACTTGACGAAAACAATCTTTGCCATTACAAGTACCCTAAGTACCTTGCTGTCACCCTTGACGGGACACATTCATATAAAACAGTCTTGAACATACCGCTGCCAAGATAAAAACTCGTAACAGTATTATTCAGAAATTGTGCGGAATGGCGTGGGAAGCTTCAGCATATACCTTGCGTACGATACCCATTGCGCTGGTCCTCTCAGCCGCCGAGTATTGTGTACCGGTTAGGCTAAACAGCAGCCACACCAACACGTCCAGTTGAACCACACTATGGGGTTAATAACTGGGGCAATCCGACCAACACCTATTTATTGACTTCCTCTGCTGAGCAACATCTATCCCCCTCGCAATCCATAGAAGCGAGGCCGTGCTGAGGGAATACTGCAAGCTACAGATGAACCTGATGTTACACGTACAGGGAGATATGCCAAGTTTACGACGATGAAGACTCCGTTCAAGAAACCCAATGGTACGGCAGGCAGAACAGCTATATACCAGTAATATCGAGGTGAGAGACCTTTGGAATCAAAAGCGTCAGCTTATTGAAAACCCTGAAGAGCCTTAGTGGTCCCAAAGCTGTGGTACCGCTGACTCAGAACTCGACGGAAAACTATAGGTTAAATTGAATAGAGCAGGCACTGGGCATGGTCGATGCCCAGACTCACTTTACAGACGGGGAGCTACAGAGACTCCTGTTTGTGACTGTAGGACTCCGAACCAGATAATCAAGCACATTAGAGGCGAATGCTCCTCGCGTTCCTGTCAGTGGCATTGCAGCGACCTCGCGAAAGTTGACGATATGGGTTATTAACTTAGATATTTGCATTTAGTTATTTGTATGTGTAGTTGTGTTTTTCTGTACTCCTGTTACACGATTATACTAATGTTATATACCTATATTTTTACACTGAATGTGACCCATACGAATAAAAAGGCACTTCTTCTTCAGGCCACGAGTGGCCCAGCGGGACTATCCGACCGCCGTGTCATCCTCAGTGGAGGGTGTGGATTGGAGGGACGTGGGGTCAGCACACCGCTCTCCCGGTCGTTATAGTGGTATTCTTGAACGAAGCCGCTACTATGCGGTCGAGTAGCTCCTCAATTGGCATCACGAGGCTGAGTGCACCCCCATACGAATAAAAATAAAATAAAATCGTGCTGTAGCATTGAACCCGAATACTTCCATAGCAGACACATTATAACATTAAAACTATCAAATATGGGAACCCTTGTATGGGAACCCTTTTACTAACAATATGTGGTTTCGTGTAATTTTATTGTAAGAAATCCCATCTAAAACGACACATTTGCGAGAGATCCTCAATGCGCTGGTGCTTTGAAACTGGATATATCCATTCCGCGTGCGCTGTAATAGAAACACAGTTTTACCAAATACGGAGCTTACTTCCGTACAGTATGACGTCTCGTAAGTCCTGCTTGCAACCTAAAACCGATGCCGCATCTCACTGACCACATTCCTGCTGACGTCTCAGATTCTTCACTTCATGCTTCGAAAGGAGCTGGAATGTGGAGTTCCACGCTGTGACGTCACCATCTGCTAGTTCACCTGAGATGTCGCCGTAACTCTGCATTCGTCATAGCATGACTCTCTCCCTTCTAACTAGAGAACATAATGTAAAGAGCCCTGTACTGCACGAATCGTAGATCTAACTGTGTGGCGTGTCCATAGTATTTGCACGTGATGTACTAAATGACTCAAACGTCAGAAAGTGAATGATCATCAACTTAAGAAGAACGGATGTTGTGTGAAGCCATTGGAAGGCTATAACTAATGAACTCTCCATTAAACACTAGTGAATTAGGAATGTAGGGCCTGTGAAATGCAGGTACTTACGTTAGAATTCTGAAACGGCCCATTGCTTTAAACCTACATAAAATAAAACCTTCATACTGTTTGAAAGTCAAACGTCTGTAATCACACTCGCGCACGCGCGCACACACACACACACACACACACACACACACACACACTCACACACACACACGCCCAAACACGCACGCAAAAGGAAAAGGGATAGTAGGAACATAAAATTTTATGCTGGTAGTATTTTTTGGGTAAACGTTGTGTGTACAAATTAAATACTGAATAATTAATTAAGAACGACGTATGAAAAACAGTTACAGTTAGATTATTTTTTAATAAAGGCAGTCCCGGTTGCAATTTTGAAATCTTTTTCTCCTTTTCAATACCAATTACACGTTTCACACTTGTGGGCCATCATTAAACCATGGCCGGCCGCGGTGGTCTCGCGGTTCTAGGCGCGCAGTCCGGAACCGTGCGACTGCTACGGTCGCAGGTTCGAATCCTGCCTCGGGCATGGATGTGTGTGATGTCCTTAGGTTAGTTAGGTTTCAGTAGTTCTAAGTTCTAGGGGACTGATGACCACAGCAGTTGAGTCCCATAGTGCTCAGAGCCATTAAACCATGCAAAAATGAATCAGAAGAGAATTCATTCATCGATTTTCACGGGTGGATGTCTTCTCCAGATGACTTTTATTCTCATTTAATGCAGTGTTGTTGCGGTAAACGAATGAAGTTCCCTCTGCTGCATTTTTACATAATATGATGACGTCTCACATGTGCGAAACGCGTAACTAGTGTTTCTGAACGCAGTTTGGCAACAGAGGCTGCCTTATAGCCGGTTGCTATCATAGAGTAAATATGTCTGGAGTGAGCATTCACATGCGCAGAACAGGTTTTGTGTTGTCAACATACATTGTCGGCCTGGTAACGTGTTCTCGGGACGTCGTGTGTTTGTCCGTATAGCGCGTATATATTTAGAGTGTCACTACATCTCTAGTACAGAGGGATTCTTTTCGTACGTGTCGTGGATTATTTATATATGTTGAGCAGACATTTTAACTGTATCCATTTGATACCGGGAATAAACTAGCTACGTAACTTTTAAGGGCAAATGATATTGCATTCTGCTTCTTTGCGATAGGTGTCACAGTTCAGATGGACTCGATTTTTGGTAGTTTTCGGTATGATACGGCACTTTATAGTATTACAGAGCCTGACGTACATTGTTTCACTGATAGTCTTGCAAAACGACTTAACAGTACGCTAGTACTTTTGCAAGTGTCCGAAAAACACCGAATTTGGCACACATTAGCGATTATATCCCTGCTAATTCGTCCATTTTGTCCTGCTTTTTCTGCGTATTTATTTTCTCGTTTTTGCGACCTAAAGCACAATTTTTCTTACTGATGACACTTTGAAGTATTTATTTAAGGCATTTTACATACTTGCTCCCAGTTTATTAAATAAATAGTAGACTGAGTAATCTGTATACATAATCGACAAGTCACTGATAAATGCATGGAGGATAGTATTTGCTGAAACAAATATCCATTTCCTTTCCTATTCCACTAGCAAATTTACGAGGAGAAGTGAATGTTTCAAAGCTTTTGTACGAGCCGTAATATCTATTATATGGTCATAAAATCGTAGAAAAATAGGTCTACAGAATCAAGCCTTAATTTCAATGCATCTCGAAATTTTTAACACATGCAGTGTCTCTTACTAATATGATAACTATAATTAGAGCTAAATGGTATGTACCGATGAAAAGTTACTATCCCTCCTTTCACATGGAGCCAGTATTACAGATAGATATGGATAAAAAGCGAGGGTTTTCCGCTTCAGGTGTTGTAAGTATATTACAATATCTTATACTTGCACGTGGGTCAAGATTAAGTTATAATTTTATTCCTCGATTAGGAACGTTATTCATACTCGGTTGCAAACGTTAAGATTTCTGATGATAATTGAACCTAATTAAACTACTGCCCAAAATATTAGTAGTCTCTGACTTTAAGACAAATAACTGGCATTCGCAGATGGAAATACACTCAAGTGCATCAGCCATTTTCTACGAGGGTAATGGGAGATACGTCCCATCAGCACTATGGAAGTGTTAATTTCCAACTAGAAACGTTCAATCAAAAGGCGTGACAAAAATGTGCCGTCGACGAAATATAATGCTGAACACTGCGTTCAGGTGGAAGCTTAAAAATAAGTCTCTTCCTGTAAACCCTCAGTCTTTACAAACTCTTCGTTGGGCTCATATTGTGTTCCGTTAGCTACCTTACATTTTAAGTCCTCAGTCCATCAACACTAAAAAATTGCCCTGACGAGAAGCATCAAGAAATTTTTTGCAGGATCAACCCTTTTCCAGTATGTCTTAGAGCATATAGCTTACAAAATCGTCCAACGTTTTCCAACGTTTTCATGCCTCATTAAATTCACGACGGCAGTTTTTGTCTCGCTCAAGCAAACTGACAACCAATAAAAACACATATCGTCCTACTGTGTGGTGAAACTAACTAACACACTATTGGTCTCTCCTGGGCCACCTAAGGAAGAGACATTAAACTTCGCATTGCAAGAACCACGCTCAATTGTTGGCAATCTGGACCAAAACTGAATTTTTTAGAACAGAGTGTTGGGTGACCATGTTAAAGTACACTACTGGCAATTAAAATTGCTACACCATGAAGATGACCTGCTACAGACGCAAAATTTAGCCCACAGGAAGAAGATGCTGTGATATACAAATGATTAGCTTTTCAGAGCGTTCGCACAAGGTTGGGGCCGGTGGTGACACCTACAAAGTGCTGACATGAGGAAAGTTTCCAACCGATTTCTCATATACAAACAGCAGTTGACCGGCTTTGCCTGGTGAAACGTTGTTGTGATGCCTTGTGTAAGGAGGAGAAAGGTCGGATTGTAGCCTATCGCGATTACGGTTTATCGTATCGCGACATTGGTGCTCGCGTTGGTCGAGATCCAATGACTCTTAGCAGAATATGGAATCGGTGGGTTCAGGAGGGTATACGGGACGCCGTGCTGGATCCCAACGGCCTCGAATCACTAGCAGTCGAGATGATAGGCATCTTATCCGCATGACTGTAACGGATCGTGCACCCACGTCTCGATCCCTGAGTCAACAGATGGGGACGTTTGCAAGACAACAACCATCTGCACGAACAGTTCGACGACAGTTGCAGCAGCATGGACTATCAGCTGGGAGACCATGGCTGCGGTTACCCTTGACGCTGCATCACAAACAGGAGCACCTGCGATGGCGCACTCAACGACGAACCTGGGTGCACGAATGGCAAAACGTAATTTTTTCGGATGAATCCAGGTTCTGTTTACAGCATTATGATGGTCGCATCCGTGTTTGACGACATCGCGGAGAACGCACATTGGAAGCGTGTATTCGTCATCACCGTACTGGCGTATCACCTGGCGTGATGGTATGGGGAGCAATTGGTTACACGTCTCGGTCACCTCTTGTTCGCATTGACGGCACTTTGACCAGTGGACGTTACATTTCAGATGGGTTACGACCCGTGGCTCTACCGTTCATTCGATCCCTGCGAAACCCCACATTTCAGCAGGATAATGCACGTCCGCATATTGCAGGTCCTGTACGGGCCTTTCTGGATACAGAAAATGTTCGAATGCTGTCCTGGCCAGCACACTCTCCAGATTTCTCACCAATCGTAAACGTGTGGTCAATGGTGGCCGAGCAACTGGCTCGTCACAATACGCCAGTCACTACTCTTGATGAGCTGTGGTATCGTGTTGAAACTGCATGGGCACCTCTGTACCTGCACACGCCAACCAAGCTCTGTTTGACTCAACGCCCAGGCGTATCAAGGCCGTTATTACGGCCAGAGTGTATTGTTCTTGGTACTGATTTCTCAGGATCTGTGCACCCAAACTGCGTGAAAATGTAATCCATTGTCAGTTCTAGTATAATATATTTGTCGATTGAATACCCGTTTATCAACTGTATTTCTTCTTGGTGTAGCAATTTTAATGGTCAGTAGTGTATAATAACTACTCCCTCATCCTCAATCACATATCCTCTTGCTGTCAATATGATGTCAGATGGTTACAGATACTATTAGAAAAATAACGAAGGAGTCCATTGTGGTTGGAAGGATGTAGGAAATTTCTTTACATTTTGTCGGTAGTGCAGTCACCCGAAAGTTTATTACAGATTTACTGTAAGCTGTTTTAAAGAGTTTATAGTAAGCGTGTTTCTCCGCTGACTGACGCAGAAAACGTGTGAGGTACGTCTCGAGCAACGGCATAGAAATACGACGGAGTTTTTCAGTTCATAAATTAACATATGACAGTTTAAGAGTTAAGGAGAGGTAAGCGGTGGTCAACTCATCTTTAATGGCTTTTGGTAGAATGTTTTCCAGTTTCTTTTATCAACAGCATACAATCAGTTCTTGCCTAGCACACATTACTCTCGCAGTACAGCAAACACATATTAAAAACAAGCTTGTCGTCACGGAGTAGGAAGCTCTCATCATATCAAATGTACTTTACTTAATATGAACCAATTTACTGACAGCATTATATGCTGATACTGAATATTTAACCTTACTTCCATCCTGGGTAGTAAAATTCTTCAGTAATACTGAAAGACCAAGTGGATTGTAACCTTGTACCTAAACATATTTTCTCTGTAACTAAATAAGCGTTACATGTAATGGAATATATTAACGCGTAGTAGATTTACTTTTTTTTCGAAATGAGTGTGAAACAGGAAATAAATCACGAGAAATGATTAAACTTCAACGGAAACTCTTGCGGAAAACCTCTCGGCAGGAAACTGTCGCGGATGAGAACCGTCTTCGTTCTGATTTTATGCCGCTAAAACAATTCATTAGACGAAAAGCAGCCTCTTCACACAGGCTACGTTATGATATAAATACATTTTGAATAATAGCCAGCATTATAGTCTTCATAGACCAACCAACAACATCAGTAGTTACTTAGTCGGTAGTGAGAAAACTAAATCACGTCTGCTAGCCAGCCTCCGGGCAGACGCGTTAATCCTCCAGAGACCGTGGCTAACCTAATTCCTCACGTAAAGTATGTGAAGGTGTAGCTTCCAAACCGAGCGGATATAAAAACTGCCTGTGTAGAGTCCCTTCTAATGAGATGAAGTGAACGTGTGCGTGGGCTTAAGTGGGAGGTTAGGGGGAGGGCGAGGGCACGTCCCACGCGCATCCTCCCCTGTCGGCCGTACATCCTGTTCAAGAGCCTACGGCGGCGTGTTCGCTGTGTACGCATATTTATCACGTTTAACGCTTGCGTGACCCTCTGCACTGGGAAGCACAGACCCCACCAACCGCCTCAAATACGAACAGTAGCGCATTTGTATCGCTACTTCGACATCTGAGTTACTGTTATATCTACATCTACATTTATACTCCGCAAGCCACCCAACGGTGTGTGGCGGAGGGCACTTTACGTGCCACTTGCATTATCTTCCTTTCCTGTTCCAGTCGTATATGGTTCGCGGGAAGAACGACTGCCGGAATGCCTCCGTGCACTCGAATCTCTCTAATTTTCAATTCGTGATTTCCTCGGGAGGTATAAGTAGGCGGAAGCAATATATTCGATACCTCATCCAGAAACGCACCTTCTCGAAACCTGGACAGCAAGCTACAATCCTATACAGAGCTTCTCTCTTGCAGAGTCTGCCACTTGAGTTTGCTAAACATCTCCGTAACGCTATCACACTTACCAAATAACCCTGTGACGTATCGCGCCGCTCTTCTTTGGGTCTTCTCTATCTCCTCTGTCAACTCGACCTGGTACAGATCCCACACTGATGAGCAATAGTCAAGTATAGGTCGAACGAGTGTTTTGTAAGCCACCTCCTTTGTTGATGGACTACATTTACTGCATGTCGTTAACAACTGTATAGCTTAGTTGCCATTTTCAGTTGTTTTTACTGTGTAGATAAGAATCAGTACTAATCGTCCTTTGTATCGAACTGCTTATTGCTTTTACAATCAAACGAGTTTCACCTAAGAGGGGCATTCAGTAAATAAGGCAGCACTTTTTTTTCTGAAACCGGTTAGTTTTAGTCAGGAATCCAGTACACAAATTATACCTCGCGCTTTTGGTTTCAAAACTCTACTTTTCCACATAATCTCTATTCAATGTTACGGCCTCACGCCCCCTTACGGGAATGTCCTATATGCCTGCATGGAATGACATTACTAGTCGACGTTGCAGCCGACATGCATCAGCTAACTCCCCATCATCCACGTTCTGCGTTCTGCGGGGTGAATCCATCATCGGGCCCAACAGAGGGCAGTCAGGCAGTCAGAAGCTGCGGGATTCGGACTGAAGGGTGGATACGGATGAACAGACCAATGAAGTTTTGTGAGCTCCTTCCAGGATCGCAGATTTGTGAGAGGCCTTGTGTTGTCAAGGAGAAGGAGAAATTCGTTGCAATTAATGTGACGAAGAACACGCTGAAGCCGTTTCTTCAATGTCCTGAGGACCGCACAATACACTTGCAAGTTGACGAGGGAGGACATAAACAGAATAACCCGTTCTCAATCTCAGACGGCGGTCGTCATGAGTTTAGCGGCTGAGGTTGCGACTTTGGAGTCTTTCTTCGGAGGTGATATAGCGCCACTCTATGGATTTCCGTTTTTTTTTTGCGGTTGCAAGTGATGAATCCATTTCTCATCGCCAGTGACGATATTCGACCAAAGAATGTCACAACTAACCTCGTAACGCGCAAGCAACTGCTCACGGATGGTCCTCAGTGGCTTTTGATGGTCTTCTGCCTGGCGACGAGGAACCCAGCTCACACACTGCTGGAACACCCACTGGTGAACGAGTGTGTCAGCCCTACCAATAGAGACGTTCAGTTGTGCAACGAGGTGTTTCATGGCGATCACCTCAAATGAGACTGTCCACACGTTCCAACACTGCAGGAATCACAGCTATGTGCGGCTGACTTTCACGTGTGAGATCAGACAAGTTTGTGCGACCTTGTTGCGATCTACATCTACATCTATCTACATCTACAAGGATTCTCTGCAAATCACATTTAAGTGCCTGGCAGAGGGTTCATAGAACCACCTTCACAATTCTTTATTATTACAATTTCGTATAACGCGCGAAAAAGAATGAACACCTATATCTTTCCGTACAAGCTCCGATTTCCCTTATTTTATCATGGTGATCGTTCTGCCCTATGTAGGTCGGTGTCAACAAAATATTTTCCCATTCGGAGGAGGAAGTTGATGATTGGAATTTCGTGAGAAGATTCCGTCGCAACGAAAAACGCCTTTCTTTTAATAATTTCCAGCCCAAATCCTGTATCATCTCTGTGACACTCTCCCCAGTATTTCGCGATAATACAAAACGTGCTGCCTTTCTTTGAACTTTTTCGATGTGTTCCGTCAGTCCTGTCTGGTAAGGATCCCACACCGTGCAGCAGTATTTTAAAACAGGACGGACAAGCGTAGTGTAGGCAGCCTCCTTAGTAGGTCTGTTACATTTTCTAAGTGTCCTGCCAATAAAATGCAGCCTTTGGTTAGCCTTCACCAGAGCATTTTCTATGTGTACTTTCCAGTTTAAGTTGTTCGTAACTGTAATACCTAGGTGTTTAGTTGAATTTACGGTTTTTATATTTGACTGATTTATCATGTAACCGAAGTTTAACGACTTCCTTTTAGCAGTCATGTGGATGACCTCACACTTTTCGATATTTGGGACAACTCCCACTTTTCGCACCATTCAGATATTTTTTTCTAAATCATTTTGCAATTTGTTTTGATCTTCTGATGACTTTATTAGTCGATAAACGACAGCGTCATCTGCAAACAACCCAAGACGGCTGCTCAGATTGTCTACCAAATCATTTATGTAGATAAGGAACGGCTCAGGGCCTATAACACTACCTTGGGGAACGCCTGAAATCACTTCTGTTTTACTTGATGACTTTCCGTCAGTTATTACAAACTGTGACCTCTCTGACAGGAAATCTCAAATAGAGTCAAATAACTGAGACGATATTCCACAAGCACGCAATTTTACTACGAGCCGCTTGTGTGGTACAGTGTCAAAAGCCTTCCGGAAATCCAAGAATCGATCTGAAATCCCTTATCAATAGCACTCAGCACTTTATGTTAATAAAGAGCTAGTTGTGTATCACAGGAACGATGTTTTCTAAACCCATGTTGACTATGTGTCAATAGACCGTTTCCCTCGAGGTAATTGATAACGTTCGAACACAGTATATGTTCTAAAATCCTGCTGCATAGCGACGTTAACGCCATGGGCCTGTAATTTAGTGGAGTACTCCTACTACCTTTCATGAATATTTGTGTGATCTGTGCAACTTTCCAGTCTTTGGGTACGAATCTTTCGTTGATCGAACGGTTGTATATGACTGTTAAGTATGGAGCTAATGCATCAGAATACTCCGAAAGGAACCTAATTTGTACACAGTCTGGACCACAAGACTTGCTTTTATTAAGAGATGATGACAGAGCCCTCGCCTAAAGACTCACCATGGTTTTGTCCATTGCCAGGTCTGTAGACATTCTGCAAAAGCGTATGAATGTCTGTTTTGCTCTGGTTTTCCGCCAAAAGACACTCAGCTCTCTGCTTGGAACGCACTTCCGTTGCAGACGTCACTTTGAGGTTTACGTCTAGAGCCGCCACCCACGAAAACTTCATGAAATTATAGGGGCTGAAGCGAGAATATGCCACGATATTTCACAAGAAATACGGCATTTTTTTCAACCGAAATCCGTGGAGAAATAAATGTTTTGCATTATTTATTGAACACTTCTCGTACTTGTATTAACCATCATTACTATTTTTTTCAGTCCTTTTCGTGTTCGCATCTGCTCTAAAAAGAGAAAAACACAACGTTTCAGTTGACTGTATGTTACTGTATTGTTTTCATTGGACGTAAGCGTGCTTGCGAAACACAGAAGTTGA
This sequence comes from Schistocerca americana, assembly GCF_021461395.2. Taxonomy (NCBI): domain Eukaryota; kingdom Metazoa; phylum Arthropoda; class Insecta; order Orthoptera; family Acrididae; genus Schistocerca; species Schistocerca americana. Next base: position 49,318,172 of record NC_060120.1, read on the forward strand.
ACGTCCTGCTGGGTTAAACGGACAGCAGAAACAGATACAGTTTACATGAAACAAGGTCAGGTCTTGTGCAATGTCTAAGTGTGGCACAAAGTTAATTTAAAACTTAGGATTCGGAACAAAGAGTCGTTTTACTAAGCTCATCTCCCTTTTCTCCTTCCCTGCTATCTCACCGTTATCCTTTCTCCATTGTACATGACACCCTTATGCGCCGATCACTCATCGGTTGGTCAGCATGCTGTGAGAAACCTGAAGCAATTCATTTGCGAGATTTCAGCTCACTGCACTCTGTCCCGTAGACAGGTGTTCCACTGAGCTACTGTGTCGCTTCTGCCATCATAGACACGTAAACTGGTTACTCCAGTACGACTTGTTCAGCTCTACGTATAGTTCTGCAATCACATGTAAGTTTCAGTTTGCTCTTCATTGTGCGCAAATAATCGTGTAACGTCAGATAATGCGTTTTGTTGAATGTGGAAGCTACACAGCAACGCCCTGATAGGAAGAAGCTATTTTTACGCCGTCCAGTGCAGAGTTTCATTTCTCCTACAAAAATTCCAGAGTATATTGCCTGAATGAGATGCAGTTATCTGCTCAAGTTCAAAGTATTTAATTTGCTTAATGCGGCCAGCATTTATTTATGCAGTGTATGGTAGTTCTTTCTCTGCGACGGTGATGAACAGGCAGTAACCAGACGCTGACTGCTAAGCGTCAGTTTTGCTAAATGCACTCGTGCAACGCAGTAGAACACCCTGCACCCCAACGAGAGACACTTTGCTCGTTACCAGCCTCAGTATATGAGCTCTTGAGCCACTGTGGTTGTTGGTATCACCCCAGAGACGAACCTTGTTCCGAGGCAGATCTAATATTCATTCATTATTCACTTACCTAATGGTGACGTATTGAATAGAATTCGAGAGAAGAGGAGCTTGTGGCAGAACTTGACTAGAAGAAGGGATCGGTTGGTAGGACATGTTCTGAGACATCGAGGGATCACCAATTTGGTATTGGAGGGCAGCGTGGAGGGTAAAAATCGTAGAGGGAGACCAAGAGATGAATACACTAAGCAGATACAGAAGGATGTAGGCTGCAGTAGGTACTGGGAGATGAAGAAGCTTGCACAGGATAGAGTAGCATGGAGAGCTGCATCAAACCAGTCTCCGGACTGAAGACCACAACAACAACAACAACATTGAGTAATGTTCTGACGTTTGTTCATGTTTGGCAAACCTGTTGAGTAGGATCCATTTTCGTCGATATGAAAAACAGATATCTCCCTCAAAATTCATAGCGAGAGACACAGTTGAATTAAAATAATACCTACACACATAGCAGCAACAGATACCATCATGGCAGTCGACTAAGGTGACGTAGATCTTCCGCGCAAAACATGACATTTGGAGGACTCTGAACTTCTTAGACATACCCCAGTCATAGATGCCAGAAACAAAACTAGAGTTCGAAGCGAATGGCTCGAACGCAACCAGAAACCTCATTTTCTCTCTTGTCTCCTTTAATTCAGTACGTCGACCGCGGCAGCAGGGAGCATTATGGAGGAACGCGTGACCCGACCGCCGCACGCCATGCGTGGAGACGGGCTCTGCAGGTGAGTGCGGTTTGAAGCCCACCCAGGGCGCAGACGAGGACCTCCAGCTGTGTGTGAGACACACCAGTAGATTAGGAGAGCACACAGGGCTCACGAAGAGGCGGCCTCCTCACAGAGAAAGTAAACTGCTTACCGAGGGAGCTAGGGATAATAAACAAAAGCGACACTCGCTGCGCGGTCTGCATTTGCGAAAATGGAAATGCACAAAAATCCTGTACGAACGGCAGGTGGTGAAACACATTTTTCGGTGAACAGGTTATGCAGTGACATAGTGGATGATAATCAGATGCAGATGGAATACTGTACGTTGAGGGAGAGCGTACCCTACTATATTTTATTGCTTCCTGCTCCCTCTATTTACGAGGGTGCGCTGAAAAGTGATGCCTCCGAACTTTTATATGAATACTTTTAGCTATTTTTAAATAAAACAAACCTTATTCACAGCCTACATCTACATTCTTCGTATCTGCGTATTTGCAGCTCTCCACCACTAGAGGGCCCCGAACGGTAGCGTGCAACATGGCGGCGTCTTCAAATGGTTCAAATGGCTCTGAGCACTATGCGACTTAGCTTCTGAGGGCATCAGTCGCTTAGAACTTAGAACTACTTAAACCTAACTAACCCAAGGACATCATACACATCCACGCCCGAGGCAGTTTCCAGACTGCAGCGCCTAGAACCGCACGGCCACTCCGGCCGGGTGGCGTCCTGAAACGTAACAATATCGTAGGGCCAGGAACAGAGTGCTGTAATCGAGTTTCAAATTCTAAGAGTTCGGCTGCAAATGGAGCGCCCTTTCCTTCACCGTGAGAATGCTAGACCAGGCAGGAGCGATGCGACATCTGCAACAACCGGATCCCTTGGCTTCACTCTGAACGATCTTTCACCAAACAGTCACGACTTGACCCCATTCGATTTTCATCTGTCTCCAAAACTTAAAGAACAGCTTCGAGGGCATCACTTTGAAAGTGATGAAGCGATACAAGCAGAAGCGATGTCGTACATCAGTCAACAAAGTCAAATATCTGCAGTGATGATATGAAGAAACTGATCCTTCGTTGTGAAAAAAGTGTTCGACACCAGGGTGACTGTTGGGTAATAAATCTGTAGACATGAAAGTAAGGATGTAGAATGTTAATAACGTTGGTTTCATTAAAAAAAGCCTTATGAGTTTTCACATGAAAGATTCAGCGGAATTACTTTTCACCTCGTCCTCGTATATAGTATTTCGTGTGTTTAACATTATTTGAAGTTGTTACGTGTTTTGATGTATTACAAATTTATATCTCAGCTTAGTGCATTAGAGTTGGTTTAAAACAGAGAAATGAAACTTAAATAGGAAAAATTAATACTTGCCGTACAATATTTAGTAATAAGAACCTTTTCAAACCATGTTCTAACCAAGAGCGTTTTCATAGGGAGAAAATGTGTAATAGTAAACAATATTTGTTGTGTTATACACTGAATAGCCGAAGAACCTGGCACGCCTCCCTAACATCGTTTAGGGCCCCTGCGAGCACGGAGAGGTACCGCAATACGACGTGGCATTGACTCGACTAATGTGCTGGAGGGACTTAACACCATGAATTCTGCAGGGCTGTCCATAAATCGTGGGAGTAGTAGGGGGTGGAGATCTCTCCTGAACAGCACGTTGCAAGGCATCCTAGTTAGGCTCAGTAATGTTCATTTCTGGGGACTTCCGTGGCTAATGGAAGTGTTTAAACACAGACGAGCTTTCCTAGAGTCACTCTATAGCAATTCTGGACGTGTGAGGGTGTCGCATTGTCCTTCTGGAATTACTTAAGTCCGTCGGAATACACAATGGATATGAATGGATGCAGCTGATCAGACAGGTTGCTTACATACGTTTCACCTGTCAGAGTCGTATTTAGTCTTATAAGAGGTCCCATATCACTCCAAATGCACACGCACTAACCATTACATAGCTTCCGCCAGCTTGAACTGTACGCTGCTGATATGCAGGGTCCATAGATTAATGAGGCTGCCTCCATAACCATAAACGTCCATCTGCTCGATACAATTTGAAACGAGACTCGTCCAACCAGGCAACATGTTTCCAATCATAAACAGTTCAAAAGCCCGTGTGGATGATGTTTCGTTGAATGGTTCGCACGCTGACACTTATTGATGGTCCAGCATTGAAATCTGCAGCAGTTTTAGGAAGGGTGCACTTTTGTCACGTTGAACGATTCTATTCAGTCGTAGTTGGTCCCGTTCTCGTAGATCTATTTCCGGCGGCAGTGATGTCGGAGATTTAAAGTTTTATGCCATCCCTGACATTCGCAGTGCGCTCGTGAAATGGTCGTACACGAAAACTCCACTTCATCGCAACGTCGGAGATGTTGTGTCCCTTAGCTCGTGCACCGACTATAATACAGCGTTCAGACTCACTTAAATCTTGATAACCTACAGTTGTAGCAGGTGACCGATCGAAGAACTGCACCAGACACTTCTTGTCTTATATAGGCCTTGTCGACAGCAGCGCCGTGTTCTTCCTGTTTACATATCTCTGTATTTGAATACGCATGCCTGTACCAGCTTCTTTCGCGCTTCAGTGTATGTAAATGTAAATATATATAGGTGGGTTACAATCATACTTTGTATACGTTAGCCAGTGTAGACGGAAAACAATTCATATGGAAACCCAACTTTTTAGGAATGATTTTGAGGTGGTGGCCTGCAGGATTAGCATTATTGCTAGTATTCGTGTTATAATCTGTCTTTAGGACCCTGTATGGACATGGCGACATAGGTTGAAAAACAAAGCATCGGTGTGCATCACATTTGTCATAGGGTCATAGGGTCGGCACAAAGTGAGCAGGGATTTGGTAATTGCTCCTGGGAGAGGTCTACGGCCAACTGCTACCCACACATTGGTGAAGAATTTACTGTTGCCATGCCTGGGAACTCTGGACCTAATAAGCAATCTTCAAGAAATACACGAGCTGTGTCACGGCAGTTGAACTTTTCTCAGTCCGTCGTTCGAAAAATTCTGTGTAGAATTACGAAATGGTATCCGTACAAACTTCATATTGATGACTAACTTTGGCCAAGAGACAGACATTCCAGTAGACCGCTCTTACGTTACCCTCCCATCTGAAAATGAAAACGTGTTTCTTTATTCGTTATTTTTCTTCCAAATGTATTTTCAAATGTTCCCACAAAGTCTCATTATCCAATGGTCACTTGTTTTTCATGGAGGCAGCATGAAGTTGCGGAAGTTTAACTATAACCTCCTTGTATAAACCCTATGCTCTGAAGTGGCGCCACAGCACGTTTCCATTCTTCCTGTGTCGCTGTGTTTCCTTTTGTTTTCTTCCTTTATGTTTGAAAACAGTCTCGGAAAAGCTTCGAACCTGTTTACTGCACTGCATTACAATTCGCGGCTAAAGCACCTCCATGCGACACGAATGTCGTCGCCCGGTCGTCGAGGTATTAGATGTTGTGCTGAGGTGGGTCCGATGAAGTACTGCGGCTGCAGTCTTATGTAGTGTTGTGATCTTGGTTGCACACGCGTATTATGTAACGCAATACTCACATTTACATCTTCCACAATAGCAGATTCGCTCGCTAGGGCTTCGTTCCCCACATTGCCTCTCCCACGGTGTGGCTGAGGAGGGGGTTAGGATCGATTTGTAACTGCTGTATCCTGGCAAATTTGCCGTTTCTTCTGTCGAGGAACTGTGTTGACAACATCGCTTATTATCCTCTACCACTCGTAATATCTTATCACTTCGTATAGTGGTCGGACAGTCTCCATTTATTCCCTGATTTCACTACAGATGTCACAATTATAGGTATTCCCTGTGTAACCTCCCCCTCACTTATCGACCTTAATGACAGTGAAAAATTAAACCGCGTGTACCCAATGGAAATTAGGGAAAAGCAATCGTCACCGAAGTTAATCTGTCGGTAAAGAGGGAGGAAAGGGTTACATCTAAATGAAAGGAACGATGCAAATGAAATTGGTGGAAATTAATTTTGAAAAAGGGTAAAGTTAATGAAGAAAGAAAATGTGCGGTCCTTACGTTAACAATTAACTGGCGTTAATTAGATATTTGAGATTTGGAAAAAATTACGGTCGACAATCCTATGGACAACTACTATAATAACTGAAAAAGAAAGGTTCTTGCACATATGAAATGAAATTAAGTCCCATGCTTCTTTACAGAGCGTAGGGGAACGATGCGGGAGACCCGCACCGCCTTACTAGGCAAGGTCCTAATGGAGGTGGTGTGCCGTTGCCTTCCTCCGACCGTAATGGGGATGAATGATGATGATGAAGACGACACAACAACACCCAGTCATCTCGAGGCAGGAAAAATCCCTGACCCCGCTGGGAATCGAACCCGGGACCCCGTGCTCGGGAAGCGAGGACACTACCGCGAGACCACGAAGGCGGACAATGCACATATAATTAGCACTAAAAGCGTGGCAACTGAAGGTTGACACGTGTTGTGTGAAAACTGTATGTTTGTCGGAAGTAATAAATTTCACTACAATCTGACTTAATTTAGCAAAAGAATTAATAAAACCGGAAAATTGAAAGTTAATTTAGTGCCTGAAATTAATGGTGAACTTTGTTTCTGAAGCACTACGAAATTAAATTAAATAAGGTGAATCTTGGGGTACCTCAACAATCATGTCAAAAGCTACTTGAAACTACGCAATTTAAAAATAAGAGATTTAACTTTGAACTTGAATTAAATGGTTTTGAACAATTAACAATAGTAAAATTTAGTACGGACCAAGCTGAGCTGCAGTCACAGGTAAGTTAAAATATGGTAACAAAACTCGCACTCTTAATTTGTGCTTGTGTAATCTAAATATTGTACCAGCTATGAATACTTTAACTGAACTTTGAAATTAAAGCAGTGAAATGGAATGATATTACTTTGATGCTGGTATTTGAATTTCAACGCCACTCGGGTTCATTTCGGAAAACGAAGGGACGCTGCTTGGCGCACCTTCTCGACATGGTCATCAGGAGAAACGGGCTGTTCATGTGTGCCAGCTAATGTTTCCCGTCCACGACACCGTGCCACAAACTATCATAGCAAGTCGAGGGCAATTACATGCTGCCAAACCACGAAAGCGCGGCAACTCGCGGGAGCTGCTCCAGCGCCATCTCCAGCCAGACTCTCCTCTGCCCGCACTGCACGCGGCAGAGTTAACACTACCAATTCTCCACACGACCTCTCGATGTAATCGTTCGATAGCATAGTTTTCCCTAGGCAAGACCCAGCGTAAAGATACAAATAATATTTACAAAACAAACCAATTATACATCGACATAAACGCATATATACAAATTGTAAAACAATTACAATGTATAAAGACCCAGAAATGTCGTATCTTCAGGTAACAAAATAAAGAAAAAAAATTATAGTACAATAGATGGAAATAGGAGGATATGCATTTCCGGCGTTACGCTTCTTGATTAAGGAGGGTTTCAAATTTTTCCCTTGCCCTTTCCGGTCAGAGCTCTTTGCAGCCGAGCTTCTAGTGCGACACAGGGATCTGCCTCCCGAACACCACAGTTCCTCTGGCACACGTTGCGCCACTAACAAACTAAGTAGTAAAGTCTCTGCGATGTTTGAAAAGTGAAGAGGTACTGTTAGGTTATAGCATTACGTTAGACCATGTAGGTGAACATTTGAACACGTAACATGAAATTCAACTTTACGATGAGACCCAGAACTCCACCGACAAACTTTCAGAGTGATATTATGGACCAAAACAAGATAACAGTTTCTGGAAAATATGTGCTCTAAAATGTATACCTTAAGAGTTATGAGTGCCTGTTCATCTTTAACACTGTGACACACGTCTATTCTACTACAAGATTTTTGTTTTCCGTATATATGGACGAGGTGGTGTGGTCCAAGACAAGAGATCACATCCATATAATATGGGCTCCAAAATTCAAACCCTGAGAGCTATGAGCACTTTTGCTCGATAAAAGTGGTTTTCCGCTGTTGCGCAAATGAGGAAGTTCTCATAACTCCTAAGATATTCATTTTAGAGCCACCGCTGAAAGATTTATCGGTGGAGTTCTGGTTCAACCGTTATACTACCAGATACTAAGCAACTACAGCTCATCCAACAGGTAAGTTATATAACTGAGCGTTGCCAGATATGGCCACATCATGAGTTACCGGCGTTTTCTCTGTAAAGACCTGAGTGGGCACCTGAGAACCGCTCAGCTACACTACTGGCCATTACAATTGCTACACCAAGAAAAAATGCAGATGATAAACGGGTAGTCAGTGCACAAATACATTGCACTAGAACTGACATGTGATTACATTTTCACGCAATTTGGGTGCATAGAACAACCACCTCTGGCTGTAATAACGGCCTTGATACGCCTGGGCATACAGTCAAGGAGAGCTTGGATGGCGTGTACAGGTACAGCTGCCCAAGCAGTTTCAACACGATACAACAGTTCATCAACAGTAGTGACTGGCGTATTGTGACGAGCCACTTGCTCGGCCACCATTGACCACATGTTATGAATTGGTGAGAGATCTGGAGAATGTTCTGGCCATGGCAGCAGTCGAAAACTTTCTGTATCCAGAAAGGCCCGTACAGGACCTGCAACATGCGATCGTGCATTATTCCACTGAAATGTAGGGTTTCCCAGGAATCGACTGAAGGGTAGAGCTACGGGTCGTATCATATCTTAAGTGTAACGTCCACTTTCCAAAGTGCCGTCAGTGCGAATAAGAGGTGACCGAGACGTGTAACCAATGGTACCCCATACCATCACGCCGGGTGATACGCAAGTATGGCGATGACGAATACACGCCTCCAATGTGCGCTCACCGCGATGTCGCCAAACACGGATGCGACCATCATGATGTTGTGAACAGAACCGGGATTCATCCGAAAAAATTACGTTTTGCCATTCGTGCACCCAGGTTCGTCGTTGAGTACACCATCGCAGGCGCTCCTGTCTGTGATGCAGCTTCAATGATAACCGCAGCCATGGTCTCCGAGCTGATAGTCCATGCTGCTGCAAACGTCGTCAAACTGTTCGTGCAGATGGTTGTTGTCTTGCAAACTTCCCCATCTGTTGACTCAGTGATCGAGACGTGGGTGCAAGATCCGTTACAGCCACGCGGATAAGATGCCTATCATCTCGACTGCTAGTGATACGAGGCCGTTGGGACCCAGCACGGCGTTCCGTATTACCCTCCTGAACTCACCGTTCCATATTCTGCGAACAGTCATTGGATCTCGACCAACGCGAGCAGCAATGTCGCGATACGATTAACCGCAATCGCGATACGCTACAACCCGACCTTTATCAAAGTCGGAAACATGATGGTACACATTTCTCCTCCTTACACGAGACATCGCAATAACGTTTCACCAGGCAACGCCGGTCAACTGCTGTTCGTTTATGAGAAATCGGTTGGAAACTTTCCTTATGTGAGCACGTTATAGGTATCGCCACCGGCGCCATCCTTCTGTGAATGCTCTGAAAAGCTAATCATTACTATATCACAGCTTCGTCTTCCTGTCGGTTAAATTTCGCGTCTGTAGCACGTCATCTTCGTAATGTAGCAATTTTAGTGGTCAGTAGTGTGCAAAACTTGCTATATGCTCCAGTTTACCACGACCTCAAAGTCCTATCCTTCTCTCGAATAAATAGTCCATAAATAATCCTTTCTCGATCACATAGCTACAAATACATCAGATCTTCTCGAAACAAATAAACAGCAATTAACGACAAATTTATAGTAGCTATATAAAGTGGTTATTGGAGTCGTGCAGTATCACAGCGCACTCACTTGTAATTTACGTACGGAAAGCTTTTTTTGAATTTAGTACAGCAGATAAAATGTCTCACTGACTAAGAAAAAACTATATCACCACGTTTGGCTCCGAAAAGACATCACAAGAATTAGCAGCAAGCATAAATTTGTCTTTGCTTTATCGGTGATCTGGAGTTTGGCTAACAGGACGTATATTGTCACCATGAAGCTTCAAATGAACAATGATGCAAAGTAACAGATCATAAATGAAAAGTAGCTTGACGGATAAAAGACTGAAACAAAATATACTTTAAAATTTCGTCAGAGTCTATTTCGGAAAATCCCACGGAGTAATGGGCGAATGTACAGTCGTTTTGCGTTTCGTAGGGCTCCTCGTAACCCATCGGTTTATGTTGCGTGCTGAAACAAGCTCATCGATTCAGTATTATTGCATTAAGCCAACGTCATTTGGCTGCCGCCCAAACACACCGATTAATGATAAAAAGTACACCCGATTGCTTCTGGCAAAAGTTAACAAAGCTCGTAACCCAGCTTGAAAATATTATCTCTACTAATATCATTAAACTGTGTTGTTACACACTGCAGAATTAGTATCACAAACATATATGTCTTTAATAGTGACTAATTCTGCGGAGAACATGAGAGACCGCTATAGAAACTCTAGTTATTGAGGTAAAAGTATAGCAGTCAGGTATCGGATTTGGTATTAACGCAACGGAAAGGTAAATTAAATCATCGCTATTGCTTTAATGATACTGAAACTGCATATCTATGCACTCTAAACGAATTCAGGACATTAATACAGCTCTTACAGAACCGCTCTTGGCTATAACGCACCGTAAAATACCGTTGGATGTGTTTAAAGCAATAATTTACCTGTGAACACGAACGCTATTATTACCCCAACTACTGACACAATATCCTATTTCTTTCCAAAGAAATAATTATATACTCGAATAACTATGATTTCAGAGCTCTCACAGCAGCATACTCTGTAAATCTGAACAGCATTCAAGCTACAATTCTTTAAAGCTTCTGTTCCCCTACAGGAAGGAGAAAGAGATTCGCTAAGCACTCTCTTCAACTTCGTTCGTGGAGAATTCAGAGGCAGATGAGACACTTCTGACGTCACAGTTTTTCGCCACTCATGTTATCCATAAAATCCGTCGTCCTTAGAAATATTCTGGTTAGCATCCTTCTGGTACGTGCGTATAAGAGTAATGACCTCTTTAATTAAAGGAGACACGTCATGCTGAGAACTTCGCACATTTAATCTACGTGAACTTCCCTGCACGTGTTTTATTTCACGAATTTATACAGTTCGCATTTTGGCGCTACATTTTCTATACGAATCCAGAATCTCTGAAGTGGAAATAAATCTGCTTCTCAAATCGTCCCTCTGCTCCTTGTATACAGAGTTTAGGAGTATTATGTCGTCATTCATTGTCCTCTAACGACGGGCTCGTTATAAGTAATTTCAGAAGAACAGAAGTTTCATGTGAAATGTTTCACAGAGGACGCTAATGACACGGCCACATATGCGTAAAGTCGAGCGACAGGTACAACTTCACATAAATTCTGTGGACACGTGTTCTACGGTGAGACCAAAAATGCAGCATTGTGTTTGTGCAGGGTAAGCAACAGAATTCTATTGCTGACCCGTACCCTAACCTATGAACAGTTACGAGAATTTTATGTACAAAATAAGTCCTATATTGGCTGACTGTGCCGTAGAAAGCGACGTGAGTTTATAGTTACATACGATGTTGACCTTGGACAAAATATGGTATATTGTACTTTTACGGGAGACCGTTTGTAATCAAAGCTGATTCTCCCATACACTTCACGGTGCAAATATCTATGGCTGAAATCAAATGAACCTGCCAACAAAGAGTGAAGATTACCTCTCTACACCACAGGCATTGATGCACTCATTTGGATAGACAGCTTACGTAGGATTTCAGATTGATGATGCCTAGGGGGCACACCAATTTTATGCTGTACTTGCAATAAGTGGTTGGAAATCGACAAATTGTGAAATTCTGACTCCACAACCGAAGACCTATTATTTAGACTGAGTGCTGACAAATCATTTATAGCCTACCAATAGTTTTTTTGTGCCAGGGGCCACAGCTGAAATAAACTTTCTGATAGACGAATATTTCGTCCACAGTGTAGTTTATTCTTTCAAATAAACTCTTTCATTTACGATGGGCTGATTTCTTCTCCTTGGGCACTGCCTAGAAAAATCAAACAAAATTTACGTTATATCCAACAGTGTGTGAGCATGGCCCGATCGCCGGCCGCTGTTGCCGAACAGTTCTAGCCGCTCAAGTCTGGAACAGCGCGACCGCTACGGTCGCAGGTTCGAATCCTGCCTCAAGCATGGATATGTGTGATTTCCTTAGGTTAGTTAGGTTTAAGTAGTTCTAAGCTCTAGGAGACGGATGACCTGTCTTTAGGCTAGTTAGGTTTAAGTAGTTCTAAGCTCTAGGAGACGGATAACCTCAGCTTTTAAGTTCCATAGTGCTCAGAGCCATTTGAACCATGGCTTGATCCTCACATGTGTGAGTAAAGATCTGTTTGCAATGGCGTCCTACAAACTCGTCGAATGGTGTAGTATTATTTAATCACAGGATGTGAGGTGCTACAAACAGAACGAAAATTATGCTACCAATTGGTCGGTGGCCTGGTTTCGTGTCAACAACCCATGTTGCAATACACTTTTTTCGTTATACATACAGAAGTTCATATCCCTGCTTATACAACATTACGCCATTCGATGGAAATGTGTGAGACGTTATTAATCTTCACCCAACCGAGTGAACTAGTGTTATGGCAAAATACTGGGATCCTGTTCAAGAAGACTGATTCCAATTCCGGTTTGGTTATGCATTTTTAGGTTTTCAGTCATTTCTCTAAACCGCGAAAAGCAAATGCCTAAATGACTTGTTTGAAAGGCTAAAATCCATTTCTTTCCCAAGTCTCTCTCTCTCTTTAATGAACTGCTCGTCAACAGGAAGGTTGACCATAATCTTCCCTTTTCATATAATGCTATGTGGGTATCACACGCTGACACATGGAAACACTTTACATGATTTTGTTTGTTGTAGCTTGATAATGTGCAAAGAGGCAAAATTAGGTAATGGTAAATAATGTTTCTTTTTTAAAAAATAACTTTCCATATTACTTGTTTCAAAACAATTACCATGCTTTATTGAAATATTAATCAAATGAGATGATATGTTCCAGAGAAATATTAAGTCTGAACTTTATCATTGATAATGAATAAAGGCCGAAGCAATGATTAAAATTTGTACGAACATCAGGATCCTCCTGCCCACTAGGCACCTTTGTTAAGTACTGTGTTACCCTGGCACTGTAGGTAACACAACTGCACGGGTTATTGTAGTACATCGCCCTCCCTAATACGAACTCCAATTCAAATCTCAGCCTATCTTGATGTTCGCCTTAGTAACTCCTATCAGTACTGAAAAGGTTAACAATTTGCGTTGCGTCACTTAAACAAACCGCATTAGTGAAACTTCTTGACAGATTAAAACTGTGTGGCGGACCGAGATTCGAACTCGGGACTTTTGCCTTTCGCGGGTAAGTGGTCTCTATCAATTGAGCTACTACAGCTCGAGTGACGGTGAAATTTAGTTTCAGCCACAATAGTTGGTTTACGTGAAAGGCCAAAGAGATGTTAATCCTGGTCTACTCCGATGTAAGTTAGTTTAGAATATCTAAAATATTAGGGCAAAGAAGTAGGTTTCATGTACCCTCTTTGTCACGACAGTTATACAAGGTAGTGACGAAGGGCAGAGAGAAGTTTAACTGTTAGACTGAAATTTCTTATTTTGGGACTACTTAAATTTATTGAACAGCCTAGAACACGTAAAATATTTCTTAATTTAAGACAACCTGTTTCCATATACTTTTCTGTCATCCTCAGGTCTTAAAAATCTTTTGTTGTGAAACGTGTTCATTTTAAGTTGAACCTCACGCAAGTTTTCAAGTGGATAAAAAGCGGTAAATTGTAAAAGGTTTGCCATAACCAAAACGTTTAAAAACGGAGAACACCTTGTGCAAAAGGTTATTTCCACATACAAATCGCGTACAGATGCTTGTTACGTCAGAAAAACACAGTACACAGTTTTTGTGATGTCAGGTATAAGCAACACTCGATTTAAGCACTTGTGTTGGTCATGCACCTTTATTTCGGCATACTGGTGGAGTGTTATGGCGCCCGAAGCACTTTAGCGGGCACAAATGATATAGGTCAGCCATAAAAGTCTGGCGGCAGGCAGTCACATGACCGCCATAGACCAGGTGGTTGGACGTGAATCATAGAGCGCTACAAGGGTCCTGGCGCAGCAGTAGACTACGCATTGACGGCGGGAACGAAAGCTAACCACTCATATTCTGTACCAACTGATGGGGAAAACCTATGTACCATATTATTAATGACTGCTCAAACACTCGTACCGATTTTCGACACAATGGTATAACATTTGACTCAGTCCTTTACTGCCTGTTCAGCCTTATTTGGAATCGATTCCTAGCCGCTTATGCACAGTTTTGTAACATTTCCGATATCATCTTGTGGTCAGATTAAATTACACTGTAGCTCTACCGATCGTATTAGTAACGAACATAACAAATTTACAGTGGACGATTCTGAGAGAATAGAGAATGACTAACCCTACTTGACAATGTGCTATTGGGGATAACTCACTGTTACAGTAGGCAGCAGTCTGCAAGAGTGCATGGTACTATGTTGGTACTGACCTACCTGGCAGCGCTGCACTCTTGCAGACCAGATGCATTTCATCCACCTGTCAAACCTCCCTGACAGAACCTTCAGTGCAATTCTCAGTATTACGTGATCCAAAATATGAATTACGCCTATTTTATCTTCCAACACATAGAAACTTTGTGAATATGAATACAGCTGCCAGTAAAGAGAAACCAATTCTGGTAGAAGTGAACTATGCTGTGGACGCCCAAAGTCCTCAAACAACACCACAACACTTGATTAGTTAACATCTTGGCAGTACGCCTCACTCAACCTACCTTCACACGCGGGAGTGATGTATCGCAGACGACATGAGCTTCGGTCGTTAACTACCGTCAATATCTCAGCAATTTGTCACCAGCAAGAATACACTTCCAGAATATTCTTAGAGTTCACTGCCTGTGCAGCTGTACCTAAATAATGCTCTATCACAGTATGTGCATTTGCAAAGAGTACTGAGCGACGAAGATGGAGGAAACCTGAGTGCACGTCCTTCCTGTTCAACCGCTGAGCCGTGTCGCCCCAAGGCTCATGATTCTAGGTGGCAGCCTACCTGTAGCTTGACATATGCGAGCAGTCCGTAGTGGCTTGCTTTCCACACATTCTACTTTAAAATTTTTTTGACTAAAGCTTTATCGCTTGATATTTATTTTATTCGTGACATGCCAATTTGAATGTTTAATTTCTAAAGAAGGCACTCATAGAAGTGTCAAAACCAGGTCAAAAGAATTACATTTTGTGACCGAGGGCTGTAATTGCTTTAACTTTAAACGCCTAAAGGATTTCGTGAGATTTCACGAGCTCCACGTCTCTCCTGTGACAGATCTTCTCTACTCCTCAGACAATCCTAATGAAAGTTAACAACATTCTCCTCTTTTCAGGAGAAGCAGCCAGTCTCTGACTCGTAAATTAGCGAGTGGAGATAAGACGTTGGCTCCTGACTTGTTTTCTCACAGCCACTTTAGAAAGCGTGTTTTGAGTTTCCGTACAGCTCTAAAGCGAACAACAAAATCCACCAGCTGCGACATAGCCGCGAATATAAACAGTGATCCAGGTACTGTCAAATGTTTTTTATTCCAGTCTTTGATCACAATATAAAGTCATTCGACGATGACGGGTCCCAGTCAGTAATTAACATCTTCAGATCTGTTCTATGCCATGTCCTATTGTGATAAGGCCGTAATGGCATCGTCAAAACATATAAATATACTCAGCAAGAATCGTCACGTAGAACTAAAATATGGTGTAAAATAGGCCACATCGCCCACACAGTAACTTTGCCACGACAATAAATTTATCAAGGACATCATTACCTCTATGACTCAAATGTTACTGCAGTGTCCGACCAGGGAGCCCCTGCTAAGGTAAGGGCAGTGCTTTTGTATCCCAACAGAGATAATTTCAGATCTGCTATAAATGCTCCGTTCCATCTAAAATTGTTGTGAAGGCCTGAGGTTTCCCAAAATACTCTCTAGGCACAGGGACGACACCGCCCTGCGGATCCCGCGGTAGCGTCCGGACTGTCGTGAACATGGAAACTCGCGAATTTTTATGGCCGCCATTCCTGTTCACAAAGGGCGTTTATGACACTGTCGTAAAATGTTGGCAGGACAACCTGTATTTCTTTCACATCTCTGCCTCATCTGCGACAAGAGGAGCCTATCAGGTAGGTCCAGTTAGGCAGTTTTTCCACCTCCTCGACCAAATGCATTGTCTGCCAACTTGTGCGAGAAATTCTTGGCCACAGCTTTCTGTCCCCGGTAAGTGCTTTCGAGATGTTCCTTTCCCTGATAGCTACTTGTGGCTTTCAAGGCCCAGACGTCCATTGCAAGATTTACTGATAAATGACCTAACGGCCTACTTGTTCTCAACTCCAGAAAATACTATTCGAACGAGATATGCCATAAAGATCCCGCATGCATTAACAACGTGCATGCTCCCATCACTCCTGCTCATAGTGATAACCTCCTGTCGTCTAACAAAAACGACGTATTGAGTCTAAAATAAATTAGGTGTACAGTAAATTGTACTCTTGACTATAGAGAATAATGAGACAGTTACTAATCCTCTTTCAAAACTTACAGATCTCCGCTCGACATACTCTGATCGTTATGCTGTTTTTACCATTCTTATTACAACAAAATCCGCCGAAATCAACATATCTTAGAACTAATCAAGTTTCTTAATTATAATTTTTAATGGTATACATTATTAATTATGAGATCTAAGGTGAAAATTGTTAAGACAACACACTACTGTGCCTGAACTGTATCACTAAAACATATAAATAGCCCTGTTAATTTTCATGAC
Source organism: Schistocerca americana (assembly GCF_021461395.2). Lineage (NCBI taxonomy): Eukaryota > Metazoa > Arthropoda > Insecta > Orthoptera > Acrididae > Schistocerca > Schistocerca americana. The sequence goes on from NC_060120.1 coordinate 49,334,688, forward strand.
CTTACATAAAAATATTTATTAATTTTTTTTAAATTATTGTCTCTGTTCTAAACTGGTTTTACTCTTTGGAGGTAATATATTTTCAGCTGGGTAGATAGGAATTTGAAACATTGTTTCCTGCTTCAGTGACTGCTGTGCTGAAGTCGTTAGAATCTCATTTACGCATCTCATGACAGCCAGTTCAAGCTACTATGTATCTCTCTTTTACCATTTTTTGTATTGTATCTCAATTGAAACATATCGAAGTCTGACTTAGAATACACTCGAATTTGTAGAAGTATCTGGCACGTAGGTCGTTGATTCATCAGCACAAATACTTTCATACGCGGCACTAAAATCAATATCTCAACGTCATAGATCATGAAACAGTCAAACCTGTATTTGATTAACGGTAACCCTTAAATAATAAAGGGGTGATCCTCAAGTGTCGCAACCCTTTCCGTCCTCTTCATTGGTCTTGAGATCCATAAGATAGTGGCATTAACATGTGTATCATACTCTGTCTTGAGGTTAGCTTGTTCCTCTCCGTAATTACAGTTACTAGAAAATAATACAACTCATATTTACTATTATGAGTAATTACTGTATGGAAGTCTTCTGTAGCGTATTGTCTTATGTAAACGCAGTCGTGCTCTAAACCCTACAATAGTTCAGCGCAATATCTTGCGTCCATCTCGTTGATAATTAACTAGTATAAGGCTTTGGCTCCCTGGTTGCAAATGGAGTTTTACGCAGATTTCCTCCGCAAAAAGGCGAAGTATATGACATGTTCACATATTGTACTAGTGGGTTTCCGTATGTATAGAATATACTTCAGTCTTTAGGATGCCATGAGAACCTGTAGACAGTAATAATGGTATGTGGATCTGTTGCAGGATTCAGTTTCTGGTGTTACATAATATTTCAGTGTATATTTGAGTATATGTTTAGTAAGCATCAATGTTCAACTGAGATTCGTAATAGGATTTAATTTCTGTCAGGAAATGATACTGTGTGTTTGAGATGGTTTAGCAATACATGGAGCGTTGAGCGGTGAGGTTTGGGCTGTAGGAAGTAAAGTTCTTACAGCAAAAGAAAAGAGAAGGGCTCAATTTAGAGGATGAGCCTCCAGCAAACTTTGGCACCAGTTAAGAACAACTTACAAGTAAGGCTTTTGAAGGAACTGAGACGAACGTCATTCAGCTAACTATAGTTAAAGAAGTAGTCTTCAAGGAAAATTAAGACAACATAAAAGCCGGCGGCAGTGGCCGTGTGGTTCTAGGCGCTGCAGTCCGGAACCGCGGGACTGCTACGGTCGCAGGTTCGAATCCTGCCTCGGGCATGGATGTGTGTGATGTCCTTAGGTTAGTTAGGTTTAAGTAGTTCTAAGTTATAGGGGACTGATGACCTAAGATGTTAATTCCCATAGTGCTCAGAGACATTTGAACCATTTGACAACATAAAAGGGGATCACACTTCAGTATTTGAAAGGTTATCAGATAGAATACAACCTCAACACTTGAAAGTAACAGTAGAATTAGAATCTCATCCTCTGTAACAAGATCGCGGACTGTGCACACGAATAAAGGTCGTGTACATTACAAATTACTAAAGCAACTGCCCCTAATCAGTCACTTTGCTACTGCGTAAGGGAACCGAAGCTACAAACACACAAACACTCATATATATATATATATATATATATATATATATATATATATATATATATATATATATATATATACAGGGTTATTACAAATGATTGAAGCGATTTCACAGCTCTACAATAACTTTATTATTTGAGATATTTTCATAATGCTTTGCACTCACATACAAAAACTCAAAAAGTTTTTTTAGGCATTCACAAATGTTCGATATGTGCCCCTTTAGTGATTCGGCAGACATCAAGCCGATAATCAAGTTCCTCCCACACTTCGGCGTAGCATGTCCCCATCAATGAGTTCGAAAGCATCGTTGATGCGAGCTCGCAGTTCTGGCACGTTTCTTGGTAGAGGAGGTTTAAACACTGAATATTTCACATAACCCCACAGACAAAAATCGCATAAGGTCAAGTCGGAAGAGCGTGGAGGCCATGACATGAATTGCTGATCGTGATCTCCACACTACCGATCCATCGGTTTTCCAATCTCCTGTTTAAGAAATGCCGAACATCATTATGGAAGTGCGGTGGAGCACCATCCTGTTGAAAGATGAAGTCGGCGCTGTCGGTCTCCAGTTGTGGCATGCGTCAATTTTCCAGCATGTCCAGATACACGTGTCCTGTAACGTTTTTTTCGCAGAAGAAAAAGGGGCCGTAAACTTTAAACCGTGAGATTGCACAAAACACGTTAACTTTTGGTGAATTGCGAATTTGCTGCACGAATGCGTGAGGATTCTCTACCGCCCAGATTCGCACATTGTGTCTGTTCACTTCACCATTAAGAAAAAATGTTGCTTCATCACTGAAAACAAGTTTCGCACTGAATGCATCCTCTTCCATGAGCTGTTGCAACCGCGCCGAAAATTCAAAGCGTTTGACTTTGTCATCGGGTGTCAGGGCTTGTAGGAACTGTAAACGGTAAGGCTTCTGCTTTAGCCTTTTCCGTAAGATTTTTCAAACCGACGGCTGTGGTACGTTTAGCTTCCTGCTTGCTTTATTCGTCGACTTCCGCGGGCTACGCGTGAAATTTGCCCGCACGCGTTTAACCGTTTCTTCACTCACTGCAGGCCGACCCGTTGATTTCCCCTTACAGAGGCATCTAGAAGCTTTAAACTGCGCATACCATCGCCGAATGAAGTTAGCAGTTGGTGCATCTTTGTTGAACTTCGTCCTGAAGTGTCGTTGCACTGTTATGACTGACTGATGTGAGTGCATTTCAAGCACGACATACGCTTTCTCGGCTCCTGTCGCCATTTTGTCTCACTGCGCTCTCGAGTGCTCTGGCAGCAGAAACCTGAAGTGCGGCTTCAGCCGAACTAAACTTTATGAGTTTTTCTACGTACCTGTAGTGTGTCGTGACCATATGGCAAAGATTGGAGCTACAGTGAATTTATGAAATCGCTTCAATCATTTGTAATAGCCCTGTATATATATATATATGCACCTAGTCAAAGGGGCCATAGAACATAAAATCCATGCCACAAATAATTACAGACTAAACAATACTGCCCATGAAGGTGATAATCCATATTCATTACCACTTCTTGTACACAAGAAAATTTCAGGTAACATCAAAGACTTGGAGCGTGGCCTTAAAAATAATGAGATGTAAGGAAGTACTCAGACACAAGTTGACCTAACCACTTGAAAAATCCCTTAAAAAAGCATTGATGACCCCTAACACCGCCACTCTCATTTTATTTCGTCAAAGCGCAGCCAGGGACGTTTCACTATACTGGTTCTCCAATAGCAAAAGAATTATTTCTGGTTTAACAAAAGAAAGCTCGAAAGATTCTGCATAGTGCTGCTGCATAGATCGAATTTGCTAAATTCCACACTTTCTCACGGTGCTTCACACCCCACCCTACTTGCGTCTATTCTGTAAGCGCTGAATACGACCAGTCCTTCATGTAGCATACCGCTTCAGCATTAAGGAGCCATCACCACCAGGCAACCTATCGAGCAGGAGAAAGGCACAGGCGTGCCCAGCACTAAGTTTTCTTCGCCTCTTCTTGGCGTACCTCCCCCCCCCCCCACCCACACACCCACCACCACGCAACCCCCACTCTTGTGGGGGGGCAACGAAATCGGTCACCTGACGAAGAAGTGACAAGGTGTCTCGAAACTCATCGACAAGAACCGATGCACGGCTCAGCGGTAAACTGCTTCAGAAAATTAAACAGCTGTAAAATGAACGTGAAAACTTCTAAAACATCTACATCTACGTATATACTCCGCTAGCCACCAAGTGGTGGGTGACGGAGGGCACAATTCGCGTCAAAGTCATGTTTCGCCCCCCTCTGTTCCACTCGCGGATCGCACGACGGAGAAACTACTGTCTGAACGCCTCAGTACGAGCTCTAATTTCCCTTATCTTTGAATGGTGATCATTGCGAGATTTGAAAGTTGGTGGTAATAATATATGCTCTACATCCTCGGCGGAGATCGGATTTCAGAATTTAGTGAGCAGCCCCTTCCGTTTAGCCCGTCGTCTATCTGCAAGTGTATACCATTTGAGACTTTCCATGAGGTTTGTAACGCTCTCGCGACGGCTAAATGTACCAGCCATGAATCTTGCCGCTCTTCTTTGGACCTTCTCAATGTCTTGAATGAGACCCAGCTGGTAAGGGCCCCAAACAAACGAACAGCACTCTAAGACTGGGCGAACTAACGTATTGTAAGCAATTTCATTCGCTGAAGGACTGCATCGCTTCAGGATTCTACCAATAAGCCACAATATAGAGTTCACCTTGCCCGTTTATTGTGTAATCTGATCATTCCATTTTAGATCATTTCGAATAGCTGACGGAAGTTACCGCTTCCAAAGACTGGGCATTTATTTTGTACTCGTGTATTAATGGGGACTTTCGCCTTGTTATACGCAGTAGGTAACACTTTCTAATATTGAGACGTGACTGCTGGTCATTGCACCACACATTTATTTTCTGCAAATCGTTATTGATTTGTTCACAACTTTCGTGTGATACTACTTTCCTGTAGACTACAGCATCATCGGCAAACAGTCTAATGCCGCTGTGACCATATCGTTTACGTAAATCGTAAAAAGCAGCGGACCTATTACGCTGCCCTGCGGCTTACCTGAAGTTACAGGTGTTTCTGTTGAAATCATCCCAACCAGGACGACATACTGCTCTCTGTCTGTTAGAAAACATTCTATCCAACCGCATATGTCATCAGATTAAACTTAAGCACGTACTTTTTGGAGCAAGCGACAGTGCGGAACTGAGTCGAACGCCTTTCGAAAGTCGAGAAATATGGCATCAACCTGGGAGCCGGTATCTAGAGCCTGTTGTACATCATGCACAAAGATGGCCAGCTGTGTCCCGTATGAGCGCTGTTTCCTAAGACCGTGCTGATTTCTGCAGATGAGCTTCTCAGAGTCTAGAAAGGTCATTATGTCTGAACACAAAGTGTGTTCCATGTTTCTACAACAAATCGATATCAGTGAAATTGGCCGGTAATTATGGGAATCCGATTTTCTACCCTTCTTATAGATTGCTATGACCTGGGCCTTCTTCCAGTCCCGTGGAACTTCTCGCTGTCCCAATGATCTCTGATAGATGATGGATAAGAGTGGCGCTATATTTGTAGCATAGTCAACACATAATCATATGGGGATACCGTCTGAGCCAGAAGCCTTACTGGCGTCTATGGATCTTAACTGTTTTGCAATATCAGATACACTTGCGTTTTTCGATAATTGAAAGGGGGAATGGTGCTGCAGTCCTATACCGTAAACGAGTTTTTGAAAGCTAGATTTAGAATTTCGGCCTTCTGTTTATAGCAGTTACAGAGTGAATGGCTATTTGAGCAGCAGCAGAAAGCACAGATAGGCACAAAATTTATAGTTTTATGATGAAAGCACTTGTGACATTGTGGTGTCACCGCCAGGCACCACACTTGCTAGGTGGTAGCTTTAAATCGGCCGTGGTCCATTAGTACATGTCGGACCCGCGTGTCGCCACTGTTAGTGATCGCAGACCGAGCGCCACCACACGGCAGGTCTCGAGAGACGGACTAGCACTCGCCCCAGTTGTACGGACGACTTTGCTAGCGACTACACTGACGAAGCCTCGCTCCTTTGCCGAGCAGATAGTTAGAATAGCCTTCAGCTAAGTCCATGGCTACGACCTAGCAAGGCGCCATTAGCCTTACATAGCAATTGATACTTATCGTATAAAGCATGTCCCATCAAGAACAATGTATACAACAAGGATGGATTAAAGTTAAGTATTCCAAAAGCTACGTACTTTTCTTTATAGCATTCATTACGTATCCTGTTTCAGACCTCACGCCATCCTTCGTGTGTTTATAGCGTGCATTGCGGTCCCCTCAAATCACACTGTGTCGGCACTTCTGTCGACACATCAGACATAATTTATATTTGGCTGGGAAATCTTTTATCTAATCTGTAAGTACATTCCGGCGACAAGGAGACATCTTCTTCTCTGCCGGAGAAGTGATGAGGGCCACGGCACATAACACAATGATATAGATAAAATTAACAGTTGGGAATAGAATATGATTCGATATCCGTGACGAATGGTAACGAATTCCTTTTTAGGTCCGAATAACGTAATCACAGAGTTTTGTTTTTGAACGTTTTTTAAAAATATTAATCGTTTTAGGTACCCACTTGGATCACCACTCACGGTAACCCTTCTTTCCCTGGATTCGGGGAGAAGTGCCAGCTTCAGTTCGAATCCGCCAGGCGGCTGAAGGACGAGGACTTGTGTGTCGGTCTGCATGAATGTGGATTTTAGGGTGTTTCCCATATGCGACTAGGTGTATACCAGGATGATACTCGCGTCCTGTCTCAGCTACACGATTCGTAAACATCTGAAAAACGTCTTCACCTTCGCCTAGGATAACAATAGACGTCCCAGAGAGGGGTGTGGGGGTACTGTCTGCATTAGTGATCATTATTTAAGTTGCCGAAGTTTCGGCTATTACGCCACTTACAAGTAAATTGCGTTTATTCCTTCAGGTCGTTGGCTGATGGAATCGAACTCACCAGTAGTCGTAATGATCATAATAAGTTGAAGTCAGCTATCTTAAATATATATTAAATCAACAGAATGCGTGGTAAATACACTGCACTGCCACATGTTGCTTTCTCACAAATATACAAACATTAGGAAACCAACAATTCTGAAACAAGAAACCCACGGACTTATTACTATGGACTACGCAAACGAGCGCAAACAGGATTATTATTGTGAATCTTGATGTTTTCACGGTGTATTATTTGATACACTAAAATTGTGGAAAGTTAGCTCGCAACTTTCTTTCCTAAAAAATGGCTCTGAGCACTATGGGACTTTACATCTATGGTCACCAGTCCCCTAGAGCTTAGAACTACTTAAACCTAACTAACCTAAGGACGGCACACAACACCCAGTCATCACGAGGCAGAGAAAATCCCTGACCCCGCCGGGAACAGAACCCGAGAACCCGGGCGCGGTAAGCGAGAACGCTACCGCACGACCACGAGCTGCGGACAACTTTCTTTCCCCTCAACAGTGATTACTAATTATTGATTGTGCTATTTGTGCTTCTAATATGAACTGCTGGTCTCAGAAACCTTTCAGATTATTCAGCGACGAAAAATTAGTGTACTGATTTAAACTGAAAGGAGGAAGATGCACAGTAACTCTCTTGCAACAAATACTTGATCTAACTCCCTGTCGACAGTAAGAAAAGGAATAACAGGGGTGCGTGATGGAGTGATAATGGGGAACTACATTTTTACTCAGTGTACTCGAAGTCCATCCGTAATTCCTTTATCTATTGAAACCTAACGTGTTCTGCAGTTGTTCTTAAGCTAATCACCGTCAGGGACTAGTTATTATATCAACGCAATACAATCCAGGAAGAGATTCGTACACCATAAAATAAACAACGTACCGATAAAAACGTGTTGTATTGTTGAGTCTACCCCCATGAATCATGGACCTTACCGTTGGCGAGATGACTTAGTGCCCCAGCGATACAGACCGCCATATCTTAGGTGCAACCATACCGGAGGGGTACCTTTTGAGAGGCTAAACAAACACGTGGCTCCCAGAAACAGGCAGCTGCCTTTCCAGTAGTAGCAGGGGCAGTAGTCTGGATGATTGACTGGTATGGCCCCGTAACATAAACCAAAATGCCCTAGCTGTGCTGGTAATGCGAAAGGCTGAAAACAAGGGGGAACATACAGCCCCGAGCGCTTGTAGCTTTGATGTGAGTTAAAATGATGACAGAATTCTTTTGGATTAATTTTCTGGAAGTAAAATTGTCCCCCTTTTCGGAAACCTGGGCAAGGAGTAATCAGGGTTATGTAGTCATCAGGGGAAACAAAACTGGCGTTCTATGAATCGGAGCGTGTAACGTTAGATACACTATAAGAGTAGGTAGATAAGAAAATTTAAAAAGGGAAATGGATAGTTTGAAGTTAGATATAGTGGGATTAATGCAATTCAGTGTCAGCAGGAAGAGGACAACTGGTCAGGTGAACACGGAGTTTCAAATACAAATACAAATAGTGTTAATATAACAGAGATTTAATGACGCATAAGAAAATAGGAACCCGGGGAAGCTACTAAGAACAGCTTAATGAACGCATTATCGTATCCAAGATGGACAAAAAGCCCATGTCCACCACAGTAGCACACGTTTGTATGTCAACTCGCTCTGCGGGTAGTAAAGAGACTGAAGAAATGTATGATGAGATAAAAGAAGTCATTCGGTTAAAGGAGACGAGAATTCGTTATGGGAGGTGGGGGGAGGGGAGGGCTGGAATTCGATAGTAGGAAAAGGAAGAGGAGAAAAAAATATAGATGAATCGGGACGGGGGAAAGGAATGGTAGAGGAAGCTGCCTGGTCGCACTGAGTGTGATTGAATCGTCGTTAACACTTGGTTTGAGAACAGAGAAAGAAGGCAGGATACGTGGAAGAGACCTGGAGACACTAGAGGGTTTCAGACTGATTATATTATGTTAAGACAGAGATATCCGATCCCGATTTTAAATTGTGTGACATTTTCAGGGGCAGATGTGGACACCGACCACAGTTTAGTGGTTATAAACTATAGATTAAACGTAAAGAAATTTCTAAAAGGTAGGAAAGTAAGGAAATCGAAAATGGATAAGTTGAAAGAACCAGTGGCTGTGAGTTTCAGAGGTGGAATTTGGCAACGACTGACTAGGATTACAGTAGAAGACGAATGGGTAGCCTTCAGAGATGCAATAGTGAAGGTGCAGAGGATCAAATAGGTAAAATTACATGGCCTTGTACAAATCTTTGTATATCACAGGAGAAATTGAATTTAACTGACGACGAGAGAAAGTATAAAAGAGCCGTAAATGAATCAAACTAAAGGGAATACAAACATTCTAAAAATGAGATTGACATTAAGTGCTAAATGGCTTTCTAAAAGGTAGGAAAGTAAGGAAATCGAAAATGGATAAGTTGAAAGAACCAGTGGCTGTGAGTTTCAGAGGTGGAATTTGGCAACGACTGACTAGGATTACAGTAGAAGACGAATGGGTAGCCTTCAGAGATGCAATAGTGAAGGTGCAGAGGATCAAATAGGTAAAATTACATGGCCTTGTACAAATCTTTGTATATCACAGGAGAAATTGAATTTAACTGACGACGAGAGAAAGTATAAAAGAGCCGTAAATGAATCAAACTAAAGGGAATACAAACATTCTAAAAATGAGATTGACATTAAGTGCTAAATGGCTGAGAGGGATGGGTAGAGAACAAACCTAAGTCTTTACAAGTGTATGTTACTAGGGGAGAGATACATACTACCTACAGCAAAATTAAAGAGTCATTTCAAAAAAAACAGAAACAGTTGTGTGAATATCAAGAGGTCACATGGAAGACAAGTCCTAAGCACAGAAGGAAAAGATGGAACATGAAGTATATAGAGGGACTTTACAAGGGAGATGAAGTTGTACGTAACACCATAGAAATGAAAGAGAACGTAGATGAAGAAGAGATGGGAGACGTAATACTGCGGGAAGAACTTTGACAGAGCCCTGAAAGACCCAATTCGAAGAAAGGCTCTGAGGGTAGACGTCATTCTGTCAGATCTGCTGACGGCTTTGGGAGAGCCAAGATATGTGGGACAGAAAAAAAATGTCCTCATACTTGTATTATAACGTAATAATTATAATTCCAAAGAAAAAAGGTGCTGCCAGACGCGAATATTACTTAAGTATCATTTTACTTGTCCGTAGTTGCGAAACACTAACACGAATTCTTTACAGGAGAAGAAAATATCAAGTAGAAGCCGATCTTGCCGAAGATCAGTTTGGATTCCGGAGAGATGTGGGCACGTTTGAGGCAGTACTAATCCTACGACGTCTCTTAGAATATGGGTTAAAGAAAGGAAATATCTACGTTTATATCATTTGTAGACATACAGAAAGATTGATTCATTGTTGCCTGGAGTACCGATTTCAAAATTCAGAGGGTAGCAGTAGCAAAATGCAGTTACCAAAAGGCTATTTACAACTTGCACATATTCAGACGACAGTTACATGAGTCGATGGGCGTGAAAGGGACGCAGTGATTGAGAAGGAAGTGATACAGGGCTGTACCCTTTCCCAGATGTTATTTAGTCTGTACATTTGAGACCTGTTAAAGTTCAAGAAGTAGACATTAAAACTCTGATGTTTGCTGATAACATTGTAATTTTGCAGAGACAGCAAAGGACGTGGAAAAGCACCTGCACAACGGAGTGGATAGTGCCTTGAAAAGAAAATATGCTATTAACCTAAAGAAAACCAAAACGCGAGTAATGGAATGTAGTTGAATTCTATCAGGTGATAATAATAATGGCGTGTGATGAGGGTAGACCGCTCGCCTGGCGCAAATCTTTCGATTTGACGCCACTTCGGCGACTTGCTCGTCGATGGGGATGAAATGACGATGTTTAGGACTACACAACACCCAGTACCTGAGCGGAGAAAATCTCCGACCCAGCCGGGAATGGAACACGGGCCCTTAGGATTGACAGCCCGTCGCGCTGACCACTCAGCTACCGGGGGCGGACTTTCACGTGATGTTGAGGTAATTAGAACAGTAAACGAGACCCTTAAACTACTAGAAGAGTTTTGTTATTTGGGTAGCAAAATAAATCATGATGGTCGCAGTAAAGAGGATATAACATGTAGATTGACAATGCAAGAAAATCGTTTTTTGAAGACGAGAAATCTGTTAACATCACGTATAGATTCAAGCGTTAGGAGGTCTTTTCTGAAAGTATTTGTATGGAGTGTATCCTTATATGGAAGTAAGACATGGGCGATAAAGGCAAGAAGAAAATAGAAGCTTTTGAATTGTGGGGCTACAGAAGAATGCTGAAGATAAGATGGGTATATCACGTAACTAATGAGGAGGTACTGAGCAAAATAGGGTGTTCGGCTGCTTTCTGGAAATTGCCTCAAATGATTAATCACGTCACATTCCTAACATCCTTTTTCTCCTCTTGAATTTCTGTATTCCTTTATAAAACGGAAATGAAATTCAAATAACTTGAAAGCCAGCGCCGCGCGGGAGTAGCCGAGCGGTCCGAGGCGCTGCAGTCATGGACTGTGCGCTTGATCTCGGCGGAGGTTCGAGTCCTCCCTCGGACATGGGTATGTGTGTTAGTCCTTAGGATAATTTAGGTTAAGTAGTGTGTAAGCTTATGGACTGATGACCTTAGCAGTTAAGTCCCAAAAGGTTTCACACACATTTGAACATTTGAAAGCCCTCTAAAATGTTTCATTTGAGTCATGAGATGCCTGTGACCTCACGGACTAGCTCGCAGATTCTGTCATAATGCTAATTCACAGTGATGTCTTGTTTTGCAACGTTTCGGAAAATGGTTCACAGATGGTGTGTAGTACCACATTGTACAAATACATCTATAAAAAATGATAGAAAGTTGTTTTTGAGTGTTACAGAGAATGAGAAGCTGTATAAAATGCGGTTGCACTGTACCGGCAAATTGCCACCACATCGACGCACAAGTTCACTAACTTAAGGGGCTCCGGAAAGGCTCAAAATCATGAAAAGTTCAATTTTTACTTTTTTGCGTTTTCTGAATCTGCAGACTATTACCTTTTAATAGATATATAATTTATTCGATTCCGAAGACTATAACTATTTTTAAATTTTTTTTTGAAATGTGTTCTACATGGGCGTGACCCACTGTGGCGCTGTTAAACTGCTGTCAAATGGTGTTATTATTAACGTCCGTGTTCATCAGGTACATTTTAGTGATGTGAGATAAAGTATGTGTTGTGGCTAACCTGTGTTGGTTCAATACATATCGCTGGTGTGATTGTCGATTGTTTCATGTTTATTTACTCTGTCGTTATCTCGAAAATATTCGTATTTAATTCTGTTTCTTGAGTCTCTGTTATGTTGAAGTATAATAATGAGTAAAAGTAAAGTTATTAGAAATCCTCTGAAGGCTTTTAAGAAAAGGAGAAATGTAGGAAAGCCAAAGGTATGTGTAATTACTGAAATATGGGAATGAAGATAGGTTCTAACATGGTACGAGCGATGCTTGCTTTAGACAAGGAATGCCTTCTGGCTGCAGACAGGGCTGTAAAGAGTCTAGAAATACAAGCAAGAGTAAACAGGAGGAGGAACAAGAGGAAGCTGGAGGAGGAGTTTGCAGAGGATGAAGATAATCCATCCTATGGACCTGGAATGCACTAAAAAGTTAATCCAATCTTTGTCGCTCGATTCCCAAAAACTTTTATTTTCTCATACTAATTACATGTTTTCTAAGGATCTTCCAAACATATTTGTTTCAAACTTTCAGTAAATGTTACACAGTACCTTCTGCATAATTTAACACAGCCTTTTTCCAAAAAACTGTATATTTTTGAATATATAAATAAAAATTTGCAAAAAAATGTTGTGAATTTTCATTACAATTGAAAAAAAAAATCATCTTTAATAACTGAACTAAAATTTTGTAAAATCCCTGTGTTAAGTTGTAGCCCATATTCCAATAAATAATCTGTAAAAAGTTCAACTTCCTACCTCAAATACCTTGTGAGGAAAGATGTAATTTATAAGCGTTATTTTAACATTGCAAGTATAGGGCGTTCCAGAGCCCCTTAATAAAAATGTGTTGCATTGTGAAGCTAACATTAGCTTACTTCCGAGATATGCTCTCCCACAGATACAACGAGGGATAGCGTCATTCAACCAAATTAAACTCCTAAAGAAAATTGTCGTTTTTTCAAGACGTAGAGATGCGTCGAAATTATTGTAGTTCATGGGTGTGTCCCCGCAAACTGCGTCTTAACTTTAGTTTTCTCCAGTCGTGTCCCCCTGCCAAGCTTCCAGAAATATCTGCTGCGTCGCTCCGGAACCCACTTGGGGGACTTTCATGTTACCAGCTCCTTATTGGCGTTCAACGCTACATTGCCGTACTAGACAGGCGCAAATCTCAGCGAATTCTATGAAACTAATTGAAACTTAAATGTCTGCCGATACTGTGGTTGGATTACCTGATTTTTGAATCAGACCGTCTCATTATGAATACAGTACGTCTTAATGACACATTTCAGACTTTGGCTGCATTGGGGCATCGAAATAATAGCGACGGATTAAAATTTGCGCCAGACTAGGATTCGAAGCCATATTTCCCGCATTGCGCCAACGGCCGCCTTAAAACTTTCGGCTATCCGTGCACGTTTCTGATCCGACCCACATCTCCATATGCCCCACACTACAGGTTAGTGACCCTGTCCATTATCCCTCTCCGCTCGCAGCACTACTGTATTCCTGCGAGAGATCGAATGCTGTTGTGCATCTGCACTGACAGATCGTTAAGCCATGAGGCATATACATATTATGTAGGTATAGTGTCCAATCGTACAGACATGCTTGCAGAAACAGATTTTTGCCTTGTATACTGTGAATATGTGCGCGACAGAAACCAATTGATATTGAGATTCAAATATAAATAGCGTATGGTTAAATTGATGTTTCTTCAGTTCCTTAACGGCTGTTAAATCTCACCTAACGAAACTATAGTTTGTACTCATATTACACTGGTAGGACACACAGTTACCTTCCAGATTCGACAGTGTTTTAACTCCTCGTCTGTCATTATTGTAGTTCTGCTACCAGCTTCCGAAATTAGTAACATCCCACAGATTCTCATCTGCACAAACTTTCTAAGGACTCTTTGTCTCACTGGATACGTATGAATCGCGTAATGTTTAAACTGAGCGTCTTTCTCCTGCTATTGGGAATCAAATTAGAATATGTAATAGTGCTCAGTCAGTTTTAAATTTTATTGACGACATGTGGCAGTTAAAGCGTAGGTTCCGTACGCAAGTACTGTTCAGGTGGCAAAATACAATACTTCTAAGACACACAATCCTCCCATTCTTGCCCTAGACATATTGCAGCTTGTGGACGGGGACTAACATCACACGTCCTTCGGCGTAAGAGTGTTTCTGGTACTAGTAAGGATACTCACATACAACAAATATTACAGAAATAATATTCGCACATAAAATTTTAATTCTTTACAAATATCCCTTATCTTTTGGTCTTAGCAAATACAGCGCTTCTTGCACAGGCTCATCTTCTTGTCTCTTCCTCTGATTCCTTCTCTTCACGATTTTCTCTGGCTCTGTCCTTGAAGCTCCTGGCATCGAATATGGACTATGTCAGTAAGGTCTTTTCACTGAAGCGCCAAAGAAATGGTACAGGCATGCATGTTCAAATACAGATATATGTAAACCGGCAGATTACGTCGCTGCGGTCGGCAACGCCTATATAAGACAAAAAGCGTCTGGCGCAGTTCTTAGATCGGTTACCGTTGCTACAATGGTTGTCAAGATTTAAGTAAGTTGTGTACGTGGCGTTATAGTCGGCGCACAAGCGATGGGACACATCTTCTCCGAGGTAGCAAGAAGTGGGAATTTTCCGGTACGAACATTTCATCAGTGTACTGTGAATATCAGTAATCCGGTAACACATCAAATTTCCGACATCGCTGCAGCTGGAAAAGGATCCTGCAAGAAAAGGAAGACCAACGAGTGAAGTGAATCGTTCAACGTGACACAGGTGCAAACCTTCCGCAAATTGCTGCAGATTTCAATGCTGGGCCATCAACAAGCGTCAGCGTGCGAACCATTCAGCGAAGCATCAACGATATGGGCTTTCGGAGCTGAAGGCTTACTCGTCTACCCTAGATGACTGCATGACACAGAAGCCTTACGCCTCACCTTGACCCGTCAAAACCGCCGGCCGGTGTGGCCGAGCGGTTCTAGGCGCTACAGTCTGGAACCACGCGACCGCTACAGTCGCAGTTTCGAATCCTGCCTCGAGCATGGATGTGTGTGATGTCCTTAGGTTAGTTAGGTTTAAGTAGTTGTACGTTCTAAGGGACTGATGACCTCCCAGGTTAAGTTCCATACTGCTCAGAGCCATTAGAACCATTTGAACCGTCAATACCGACATGGACTGCTGGTGACTGGAAACATGTTGCCTGGTCGGACGAGTCTCGTTTCCAATTGTAGCGGCCGGATGGACGTGATCTGGTATGGAGACAGCCTCATGAACACAGGGACCCTGCATGTCAGCAGCGGACTGTCCAAGATTGTGGAGGCTCCTTAATTGTGTGGGGCGTGTGCAATGGAGTGATATGGGATCCCTGATTCGTATAGATACGACTCTGAAAGGTGACACGTACATAAACTTCCTGTCTAATCACCTGCATCCATTCATGTCCATTGTGCATTCCGACGGCCTTGGGCAATTCCAACAGGACAATGCGACACCCCATACGTCCAGAACTGCTGTAGAGTGGCTCCAGGAACATTCTTCAGAGTTCAATCACTTTAGCGGGCCATCAAACTGTCACACATGAACATTATTGAACATTTCTGGGGTGCCTTGTAACGCGCTCTCCCCTCCCTCGTACTCTCACTTTAATTCCGGAGGTACGTATAAAACATCATCCCAAAGTGTGCTTAACGTGTTCTCTGAAAATTATTTCGAGCGGTTATTTCATGAGCCCATGCGAATAGTAGACGGTTATGAAAACACACTTCACCTCTTAGCAACAAATAATCCTGAGCTGATAACGAGCTTCAAAACGGATACAGGTATTAGTCAACACAGGATCGTCGTAGCGAGACTGAATATTGCAACCCCCAAATCCTCCAAAAATAAACGAAAAATATACGTGTTCAAAAAAGCAGATAAAAATTCACTTGACGCCTTCCTGAGAGACAATCTCCACGCCTTCCAAATTAATAATATAAGTGCAGACCAGATGTGGACTGAATTCAAAGAAATAGTATCAGCAGCAATTGAGAGATTTATACCAAATAAACTAACATACGACGGAGCTGATCCTCCTTGGTACACGAAACTGGTCAGAACACTGTTGCAGAAACAACGAAACAAACATGCCAAATGTAAACAGACGCAAAACCCCAAGATTGGCGATCTATTACAGAAGATCGAAATTTAGCACGGACTTCAATGCGAGATACTAGTAGCAGTTTCTACAACGAAGCTTTGTCTCGAAACCTGGCAGAAAATCCAAAGAGATTCTGGTCGTATGTGAAGTATGTTAGCGGCAAGAAACAATCAATGCCTTCTCAGTGCGATAGGAACAGAGATACTAACGAAGACAGTGCTGCTAAAGCTTACTTACTAAACACAGCCTTCCGAAATGCCTTCACAAAAGAAGACGAAGAAAATATTCCAGAATTCGAACCACGAACAGCTGCCAACATCAGAGATGTAGAAGTAAATATCATCGGAGTAGTGAAGCAGCTTAAATCACTTAAGAAAAGCAAGTCTTCTGGCCCAGACTGTATGCCAATTAGGTTCATTTCAGAGTTTGCTTGACAGTCATATACAATCGTTCGATCGACGAAAGGTCCATACCCAAAGACTGGAAAGTTGCACACGTCACACCAATATTCAAGAAAGGTAGTAGGTGTAATCCACTTAATCACAGGCCCATATCATTAACGTCGATATGCAGAAGGATTTTGGGACATATATTGTGTTCGAACATTACGAATTATCTGGAAGGAAACAGTCTACTGACACACAGCCAACATGGGTTTAGAAATCATCGTTTTTGTGAAACACAACTAGCTCTTTATTCGCATGAAGTGTTAGGTGTTATTGACAAGGGATTTCATATCGATTCCGTATTTATGTACTTCCGGAAGGCTTTTGGCACTGTACCACACAAGCGTCTCGTAGTGAAATTGCTTGCATATGGAATATCGTCGCAGTTATGTGACTGGATTTGTGGTTTCCTGTCAGAGAGGTCACAATTCGTAGTAACTGATGAAAGTCATCGAGTAAAACAGAAGTGGTTTCTGGCACTCCCCAAGCTAGTGTTATAGGTCCTTTGCTATTCCTTATTTATATAAATGATTTGGGAGACAATGAGCAGCCGTCTTAGGTTGTTTACAGATGACGCTGTCGTTTATCGACTAATAGAGTCATCACAAGAACAAAACAAATTGAAAATGATTTACCAAAGATATCTGCATGGTTCGAAAATTGGGAGTTGACCCTAAATAACGAAAAGTGTGAGGTCACCCACATGAGTGCTAAAAGGAATTCGTTAAACGTCAGTTACACGATAAATCAGTCAAATCTAAGAACCGTAAATTCAAGTAAATACCCACGAATTACAATTACGGACAACTTAAATTGGAAGGAACACACAGAAAATTTCGTGGAGAAGGCTAACCAAAGACTGCGTTTTATTGGCATGACTCTTAGAAAATGTAACAGATCTACTAAGGAGGCTGCCTACACTACGCTTGTCCGTCCTCTTTTAGAATACTGCTGCGTGGTGTGGGATCCTTACCAGATATGACTAGTGGAGTACATCGAAAAAGTTCGAAGAAGGCTTGCACGGTTTGTATTATCGCGAAGTATGTGACAGAGTGTCAAACAAATGATATAGGATTTGCGCTGGATATCATTAACACAAAGGTGGTTTTCCTTCCAAATGAATCTTCTCACGAAATTCCAGTCACCAACTTTCTCCTCCGAATGCGAAAATTTTTTTTGACACCGACCTACATAGGGATAAACGATCACCATGATAAAATAACTAAATCCAGAGCTCGTACGGGAAGATATAGGTGTTATTCTTTCTTCGCGCTATACTAAATTGTAATAATAGAGAATTTTGAAGGTTGTTCGATGAACCCTCTGCCAGACACTTAAATGTGATTTGCTGAGTATCCATGTAGATGTGTAGATGTACGGATTTATGGAGAGCCCTGCAGGATTCAGGTTGTCATTTCCGTCCAGCACTACTTCAGACAGTAGTCGAGTGCGTGCCAAGCCGTGTTGCTGCACTGTTCGTGGTGGTCCTACACGATTATAGGAAGGTTTATCAATTTCTTTTGCTCTTTAGTGTAGATCCATCATGTACTGTTTTCGTTCTTGTTAGCAACCGCAGCTTCACATTCACTGACGAAGTAGTGTCCACCATTTGAGATGGTCTTTGATGTCTTGTAATGAAGTGCTTTGTCTTCTTTTTCGGCATATAAAGACTGGATAACATCACCCATTACCCGATTTTATTATGTAGAAAACTTGCTATACTTGTAATTGATTCTTCTTCGGCATGTAATGGCTTCCTACTCGCATACTCTCCTCGTTTCATTACTTACTGTAATGTTTCCACAAAATTGTTTACTGACTATTCGTCTTTACCTTTCTTGGCCAATATCAAATTGAATGGTGATAGAAATTTCTTGCCATACAGCACCTTCTACGTGGAAAACACGGTAACGGGAAGTGCTTTAGAACTGTACGTCGTCACAACATACCTAAGACAAGTCCCCAAATGGCTGTGATCTACATTAACATAATAACTTGTAATTTTGACAATTGTTCTACGTACCTTTTCCATTCTAACATTTACCTGAGGAGAAAGAGAGGATGAAGAGAACAACTTCTTAACTTCTTCACATGCAGTAACTAGCACGACTTGGCAGTAATTCCAACATGACCTCACACTCCAAACTTCAACATCCTGCTGTCAAACATTGCTTGTGTGACTGTCAATGCCTGCTGTTTCGGCACGGCAACCATCTCCACATACCAAGAAACGTGATGTTAATATGAATCTGTTTCCTACTGGCGAATGATTCAACGGCCCTGAAACATTAATCCCGAGCATTTAAAATGGATTTTATGTTTCCAATATCTCTGTAATGTCATTCACTTCCGATTGAAGCCAGCTCGCTGGCACACTACACGCAGTTCCTCACATATTCATCAACTTCCACCATCCTTTCTCTGTATGAATATATCTTGGCCTCTCTCCTGTATCTTTCCCTGCATCCTACATGACCAGGTAACATGTGAAAAGATCTTCCTTAACAATCTCCTCCTAAAACTATGCTGGTATTACTACCCACAGTCCTACTCTCATTTCCTTGCACAACAGTCTTTCACAAGTCCTAAACTGTAGTTGCGTTCTGTAGTGTTTACACTGTCACCACTCTGTACTGCCTGCCATTCTGCACAACCTTGTTTCACAACTTCATACACTTCCACCGTCTTGCTTAATGTGTCTGCATCCCAATGATTGCTCCCTGGCTTGTGTACTAATGCACAGTCATATCCACTTAGTTTTTATAGGAAGGAAAAAAAAATAACCATTTTTAAGCCAGTTTAGGCGCATCCTCAGTTAATTTCAAAACGGACTAGAAGGAAGTATTTTGCCATTTCTTTCTATTTACATTGGTATAGAGAATATTGTTATACGGAATAGAATACTCATGTGGATTAGACACTTCCATAAACTTCATTTAGAACATTATTTTATGCTGTCTGAAGCCTCTACTCATCCTTCATATCACTGATAAAATACATCTACTAGAAGTTTCTCTCAAAGTGGTGGAAAAGGTGGTGTCCTTATAACAAAATAAAACGAGCATCTGGTGTAGAGAGAGTAAAATAATCCATATAATGTGTATGAAACTGTATATAAGCACCAACAAAAACATACCATATTTGTCAGCTGGGGGCGTGGCCATAAGGAACACCAAACTAGCTGGAGCTCTATGTAAGTAGCTGTAAGGAAAACTGCATTGGCCATGGTGTCAAAGAACCCAGTGATATGGCGCTAAAGACAGTGGGTCTTGTGTGAGGAAAGGTACTTCCCAAAAAATTAATTACAATTTAAATCAGCAAGTGATACAAAATATGGACAATGCGTAGATAGAAAACTAATATTATAAATCCTGTATGATACTGCGTACTAACATTATAAAACCAGTGTAGAATTTATAAACAGTAGAAGTTATCGCATGCAGGAAGTCACATTCTCGAAAACCATGAACAATGAGCTATAAAGTTAGATAGTAAGAATTTCCTGAAATATTCCTCTATCTCAGTCCTGTCTGGGTATTAAAGTTGAGCTCAGGAGATTTTTGAAAGACTCAGAAAATCGCTGCGTCTCTTCAAACATTAAGGTTGTTAATCTTATTCACCAAAAATATAATTTCCATACTTTCATGCATGTGTGTTACCTAATGTCCTGCGTCATATAAATCCACTGTTATTACTGATCCTGAATTCGCGCAGTTGATGTGAAATTTAACCAAATTCGAAAAACTTCTACTAGTTTAACCTCTATTTTTGTCGTCACATGGCAGACAGTAAGTGCGCTAGGCACCCAATAACTTAAACCTATCACAAAAAATGCTTTCCTTGTGTCTAAGTTTTTCGCAGTAGTTCTTAAGAATATAATAAGTACGCATTATATCATATTTTGAAACCAGGTATATGTTATTCTGCGAGCTATGACTCCAAAGAAAGAAATCCTACGGTACTTTTCTCTTATGTAAGCTGTATTGTTTGTTGTGATATGAAAGCTGCCGCTCTTTGGCTGCGATGAAAATTGAGCCACATCGCATTGCACATGTAGCCTTTGTACTACATCCTTGTTAATGTCATTTACAAAAACATTATCGTAACGATTCGAGGTGTCTGTATATTTTCTTGTCTGAAACTCATGTTCGAAAGCCTTGGCGGATAACGGAACGCTATGTGGCCAGTGCAGAAGTGAACTAACCCCCGCCCTCTTATATTGTATTCGGTGGTTATATGCACTGGCTTTCGCTGAATATCTTATTCCAGTAAGCTATTTTTAATCTTTATGCGTAAAGCTAAAAGTGGAAGGATTTCATTTTCACTCTATTCCATGGTAAATAGAAAATTTTCTTTTATTTTGTTTAATTCCTCCAAAAAATATCAGATTCATGAAAAGACCTTGTCTATAATAAAGAAATGTTTTTAACATATATATTCTTAAATAATTTAAGGTTTTCCATCTTATTATGTTCGAACATAGTCATGAATACATTGCCAAGGCAACAGGATAATGATGAACGCATTGCGAGACACTGTTTTTTTACGTATGTGGTATTCCTGACTTTGACAAACTTGAGTACTTCATCGATTTTGCCTTGAGGTCCTCTGCTATACTCAGTCAGATTCCTATTTCTTATTTGGTACAATAGGTCAGTCGCGATTCTAGAGTACATATTCTTTATTTCAAATAGCATCAGCGAAGCGCCATCAGCGATGGGAAGGTTATAAAGATTTTAATGTGATCTATCTATTGGAAATAGACCAACGGAAAAAAATCATAACATTAAGAAAGAAGTTGTAAAACATAAAAGAAAGTTGGTAGGCCTGTTAATACACCAGACAGTCGAATAAGCGAGTAGCTGTCAGCGCCCCTATGAGGCTGAAAATGAGGTTTGCTTTAAATACAAGTGAGTGTTAGTTACCTTTGAGATTGGACGTTGTGAGTAGGTAAGGCAACAGAGAAACCATTATCAGCACTTCACTGAGTTTGAACAAGATCGTGTAATTGGACTGCAAGAAGCTGAATGTTCCTTCTGCGATATTAAAGAAAAATTTGGCAGGAATGTGTGCACTGCACATGACTGATGACAGCACTGGTCACGAGAACGTCCGGTCGCAAGACGACCGAGCTCCAGATGGCCACTTGTCACCACCAAGGTAGAGGAGAATCACGTTCGGCACATGGCTCTGGCTGATTGTACTACATCTGCAGCAGCAATCTGAGCAGCAGTTAGCACAACAAACTAATACAAATATGTAACTTCAAGGAAAGCTCTGAGCCAAATGCCCTATTGCGTGCATTGCGACAACTCCAAACCACCGCTATTTGTGATTTCTGTGGGGGTCACACTAGAGGTCGTTGGAGGTCTGTAGTGTTTTTATATGAAATCTGGTTCTGTCTCGGTGCCAGTGATGACTGTGTGTTGGTTAGTAGCAAATCAGTTGAGGGTCTATAACCAACCAATCTGCATGCTAGTCATATTGAATTTGTAGCTGGAGTAATGGTCTGGGATGTGATTTCGTATGACAACAAGAACACTCTCTTGGTTATCCCATGCACCCTGACCGTAAATTTGTACGTCAGTCTGGCGATTCGACTCATTTTGCCACTGTGAAAAGCATTCCAGGGGTGTTTTCCAACAGGATAATGCTCACTCACATAGTGTCGTTATAGCCCAACATGCTCTATAGGATATCATCATGTTTCCTTGTCCTGCTCAGTCATCAGATCTGTCTCCAATCGATCGCGTGTAGACATCATCAGACGAAAGCTCCATCTTCATCCACAAACCGCATTAATCGTTCTTGTACTGACCGACCAAGTGCTACAGGCGTAGAACTCTATCACTCAAACTCATATCTGGCACTTGTACAACTAAATGCGTAACTGTTTACATACTTGCATTAAACATAATAGCGTTACACCCGTTTTTAATGAACCAACATTTCATATTTGCAGTGTCTTGTCTCAATTTACTTTAATCTGTGATCTTGCAATGTCAATCACTTACATGTTACCTAGACAAATGTATTCCCAAAATTTCATTACTCTTCGCTAGTTTATTTTTGGTTTTGTGACCTTTTTCGGTTAGTATATTAACATATATTTGGTCTTTGAAATTCTTACTAAAATAATCTTACAGTAGCCACTACAAATGATATCAGGGCCAGGTTCTGGCATAGTATATATAATGGATTAGAAAATTATCCTTGTGCACTTTTATGTCACCCCTCAGTACACCAAAGCGCATGCTAAGAGCAAAGGAAAAGGTATAATCCCTTAATCCAGCCACCCCCCCCCCCCCCCGGTTCGTTCCGGGTGTATAATGTACATTATTGTTGTTCAGGTTTTGTATATTTCAGGTTAGTTTCACTGCTGAGCTAAAACCAAATGTCCTTTTTTTTTATCTCAGCCTCCGTCAGCTTCGATGAATTGTTCCTGGTGAATACTGAAAACACTGTGTACATATAGGGTAGTAGATGCCACGAAGGACATAATTGTCGCTGTCAGTCTATTGTTATGACATTGTTGTTCTCATCAGTGGATCTGAGTCACTGTGCATCATACAGAACGTTGTAGGTGGCCACTTTGACCATCTGTGACTGTCACCTGTGCAACAGGCTGCAGGTGAGACCAGTCCTTATGGTCGATTGGATTCGTTCCACAACAAGCTGTCTTTTGTCATAATCTGTCAATTAACCCATTTAATTATTCTAATTTATAAAATGTAGACTGCATAATGCAACCGTTAAGGTACGACGATGAAGTGATCAAACACTAATGTGTTTCGTATTTTGTCTCTCTATAGCAAAGGCAGTATCTCTATATCAAAGGCACCCCCCCGCAATTGGAGCTCCTAGTTGTAATTCAATTGCCCGTAATTGAAACCGGCGGATGGTCCCTGCGTGGAACATCAAAAGGAAGTGTTTCTGTGTAATCAAAGCAATAATAATTAAATTTTATGCCGGTCTGTGGAAAATGTTTCGCTCCGCATCGCCAAGGGCTTCACAGAGTTTCGAGCGAATTACACAGGGGATTTATCGCAGTGATTTCCACTTCTCGCTTTGAAGGAGGCTAAATCTGAGTGGAAAGGGCCTTCGCTCGGGCGTGAAACGAAAACGGAGGATCGCATCTGTTGCGTTGTCTGTTGGCAGGCGTCTATGTGGCCTTGCCGGCAAGTGGACCCCGCGCTGCGGGCTCAGTGATCTCAGACAGCTCAGGGCTGATACTGTGACGGCCCCTACTCAGTGTGTACGGTCTCTGTGGTTTATCAGTGCTATTGTTCTGCAGTCTCAGCGCTTTCTCTGAAAAGTAACGAGCGCCACTTTTAACAAAACGATGTTACTTCTACATTTCAGAGGCGCCAAGAGCTGCTTATAGAAAAATTCTTCCTTACTGTATGTTTAGTTAATATGGTCATCTTCAGGAACCATGAAATTGCTTAAAACAGCGTACATGAGAATGTTCTTAAGGGGGGGGGGGGGGGGAATAGGTCGTTAAACGGGTGGACTTGGAGCAGGACAGTCACCGCAGGACGTTTCAATTTCTACTGTCTATACTTTTACAAATAAATTCATAAAACTTTGTCAGCATGACCAGGAAGGATTGAGGACTCACACTCATAGCAGTGAAAGTTCAAAAACGTAGCAAAAGACCTTTTTTTACATCTGAAATTTCATCATTTTTTCACTTATTACTGGCTGAATTTTGCACAGCATACGAACAGTACTTACAGGTGAATGAAATTCTAGAATTTTCCAAATCTATTAAAAAACTGTGGCAAAAATTGAGATAATTAATTATAAAATCTGAGTTTTTACTAAACATGAAATTAAAAATGTAAGAATTCATTCAGTTTTTTATAAATTAAATAAATTCAAGAGTTTCATACACCTATAGCTATGGTTTGTATGCTGTACAAAATTCATCGAAGAATTCTCTTACTTAGGAAGAAAAGTGTACCTATAGCAACAAATGCAGCCAGTAGTAAGTGAAGAAATGATGAAATTTCAGATGAAAAAAAAGGTATTTCGCTACGTTTTTGAACTTTCACTGCTATGAGTGTGAGTCCTAAATCCTTCCTGATCATGCTAACAAAGTTTTATTAATTTATTTGTAAAAGTATAGACAGTGGAAATTGAAATGTCCTGCGGTGACTCTCCTGCTCCAAGTCGGCCCGTTTGACGTCCTACCGTCCTTAATGCGTTGCCAGATAAGGCGAAAGCGATTCTGTGTCATTGTTGTCAACAGTAAAATACGTCGTACAGTCAATGGCAACATATAGTGACACAGTTCATTAGCCCTCTTGTACTCTCATAGTCAGGGTCCACAGTTCGTTTTGAGTACTCTGGTTATAGTGAATAATTTCTTGGTACCTGAAGATGATTGGATGAACGTAGCCAGTAGTAAATAAATAATATTGTACCGACAGATTTTGTTCACTTTTAAATATGACCTATTTTTCAAATAATTACGAACTGTGCCTACCACTTACATATAATACATTTCAACGGGAAAGTCTCGTATGTCATTGACTATTTCAGATAGATTTTTATTGACAACAAATGAACGTCTTTACAATTTATCTCTACTTCAAAATATTTTGAATACATCGTGGGAGCAGACAGTGATCAATGTTATTATTAATAGTTACTATTAAAATCGGTCTTGGTCACAAACGTATTTATTCTGGTAAGCGGTGATTTACCACCGGAATGAGGCTCCTGCTCATACAGCATTTTGGTCTTAAGATGACCACGGACGTCGTCGAAACCGGTTACCAGAATAAATAAATTTGTGATCAAGACCAATTTTAATTGTAACTATTTTCAAAATCTTTGGTATATCAAACTGTAAACAAGAACTGATGATTAAATATTAACTATTGTAAACTGTCTGTTAACGCAGTGTTACTTGCCACATAAAGGTTTCGCAATCTAATGTGCTTGTCTATGGAAAATAGCGAATACACTGCCAGAAAAAAGTTAATATGTCGGGAAAGACGACGTCGATGTTGATTCGATCACGGCATATGCCACCTGGGAGGATAGAAGATGTACTGATAACGGTTTCAACGTCGGCAGCCAACACATAGCGTAGTTACATAGCAGCAAGAGCACCATCTGTATCTATACTTAAACAGGGAATGCTTTCAGCCAGAAGCCACAGTGAGATGCAAACGTGTGAGGCAAGCAGGTGATCATTCCACAGAGACGCACTCGTGCGTCCTACAGCTAACGTAGCGACTCTGAAGATGAGTTAAATTGTGGCCTTCCAAGTGGCGGGATGGCCCTTTCGGAGAACTGGCGCACAAAATGGATGTACTGAGTTTGTTGTGCAACGATTCTGGTATCGGTGATAGCGTACCATTCTCATAACCGTAGACCAAGTTCTAGACGTCCACACACTACAGACGCTCGCCAGGATCGTCGTTGTAAGGACAGTGGTGGCTGGTCGTACATCTACTACACCACAGATAAGACGGTTTGTGAGCTCATACATGTCAAGACGAACTGTTGCGAACCGGTTATTAGCAGTGAAAATACGGGTACGCACATCTTTAGTCCGTCATCCACTCAAGCCACAACGCTGAAGTGCGCGGATCGGTTGGCACCGTCAGAGGATTACTTGGGAGGTGGACTGGCTAGCAATCATCTTCAGCAGTGAAAGAAGTTTCCGCCTGCACGCGAGTGATGGTCCTTTGCGTGTATGACGTCGAGCTGGTAAACTTCGTCTCCTAGGATGTATTCATTCAAGAAACACTGGCCTCACCACCAGGGCCTTATGGTCTAGGGTGTGATAAGCTACAACTCGCGTACACCTATGGTATTTCAGGAGGCGCTCCGTCCGTGTAGAACGTTATTAAACCCGTTTTATTTTGCTGTTCTTCTAACAGGAATAAGTTACGTTGCTCCAATAGGATAATGTTCGCCCACACACTCCCCGTGAAACTCAACGTGTTCTGCAAGACGGGAACCAGCTTCCCCGGCCAGCACGATCTCCGGACATACCTCCAACTGAGCACGTGTAGAATATGATGGGACGAGAAGTGCGACTCGCCCACCGAGAGCTCTCACAGAACTGCGTGAACACTTCGAGCAGGCGTAGCACAACGAATTGGTCACCTGTACGATCCACTGGATGTCACAGACAGCGCCTACACTGCTCGCCGTGGGGGCTACACCACATACAAATATGGGTGTTTCAGCGTGTCTCATTAGCTTGTACGTTAGAACGGCTTGTGCTGCAGATCTGTCGACGTAATCATTTCATGTACTAGGTATGAACTGTTGCAACAATAAATCTTGAGTGAACTGGAAACCTCTAAAATGGTGTACCAATTTCTTTTACCGACAGTGTCTGATGCGTCCTGGAAACAATACAAGGTGAGTCATTAACTATTGCAACCTAGAATAACTCTGAAAGTATGATAGCAAGTGAAACGTTTGTTGGACAAATGTTGCATGGGACAACGGGGGCCATAATAGGAAGTTGGTTTTTTTTCTGGTAAGTGGGTCGCGTCGTAGATATGAATGTCAACCTTGTTTTTTAAATGGGATGCTGTAGTTTGGTACTTATCTTCTTATAGCGGCAATCGAGACGAATCCGATAGTGTCTAAGAGTAAGGTCTTTGAAAGTCAACGAAGGTCTAAAAGGAAGCATGAACGTCCATTTACAGAAAGTGGTTCGAAGTGATGACCATTGGTATCATTGCAGTGCTCCAATCTTGTTATCGTGGAATTAGTGGTACTCCTAATCACTTCGGCATTTATTGAAGCACATGCTCCGACAATTTTCTCTCCTATATGGTGCAAATAGTAAATATTCGCCGAATACGGCGTATCCATATAACGTGCCCACTGACATGTAAACACCATTCGGCGGTTTCGCAGTACATCACTAATCGGAACGGTAAGACTAATATTGTCGAATGAAGCGAATATGAATGTGGTATTCCTTCGAAGAACAAGTCGATATGCTTCTCATTTACGGAGAATTCCAATGAAATTCATTGAGAGCTAGAGACTTATACGCTGAAAGATATCCTCAACGTACTCGCCATAAAG
The DNA here is from genome assembly GCF_021461395.2 of Schistocerca americana. Lineage (NCBI taxonomy): Eukaryota > Metazoa > Arthropoda > Insecta > Orthoptera > Acrididae > Schistocerca > Schistocerca americana. The sequence continues at coordinate 49,362,310 of NC_060120.1, forward strand.
GTCGTACATTTAAATATGTGTATGATAAATTGAGAACAACTGGATCCTTAACGTATCGGAAATATATCCGGCAAAGTTACTAACGAGGTTATGGAAACAGGTAATCCTGCCACTGTGGTTCGAGATCCTTGGGGTAGTTCGCATCAAATCGCAAGGGAATCTGGCATGATCCAGAGTAGTGTTGTTTGTGTTCTACATCGCCATAAATATCATCCTCACCATACCAGTCTTCACCAAGAATTAATTGGTACGGGTTGTATGCGACGCACTGAATTCTCCCGATAGGCTTGACTTCATATTCAGAGGGATGACACATTTATTAATTTGATTTTATTTACTGACGAGGCTACATTTACGAACCTTGCAATTGTTAATTTGCTTAGCATGCATTACTGGTCAACTGAAAATCCGTGTTAGCTGCGGCACGTTACACAACAGAAACAGTGGTCGGTGAATGGGTGGTGTGGGATTCTGGAGCACAGAATTATAGGCCCCTATATCATGGAAGGAAATCTTAATGGTAGGAAGTACACCACATTCCTGCAAGAAACATTAGGTCTGTTATTGGAAGAAATACCTTTAGGATCAAGGGACAGAATGCGGTATCAACACGATGGGTGTCAGGCACATTTTTCGTCCACGGCTGGAAACGAGTTGCAGAGACAATTCCCAAATCGTTGAATTGGACGCGGAGGAGCCGTGTCGTGGCCGGCTCGTTCGCCAGCCCTCAGGCCTCTGGAATTTTTCTTGTGGGGATTCGTAAAAGACATCGTTTATAAATACGTTCCAACTACACCTGAAGATATGTAAGAGAGAATTATCCGAGCATGTATTTCTATAAGTTCCGATGAGATAAGGAATAACACTCAATCCATGATAATGAGATTGCAGCACTGCATTGATACCAATGGTCATCACTTCGAACACCTTCTGTAAGTGGACGTTCTTGCCACCTTTGTGGTCTTCGTTGACATTCAAAGACCTTACTGTTACACACCACTGCATTCGTCTCGATAGCCGCTATTAGAAAATAAGTACCAAACTATAGCATCCCATTTAAAAAAACAAAATTGACCTTTATATCTCTGAAGAGACCTCACCTAGCAACAAAATTGACATACATATCTCTGAAGAGACCTCACCTAGCAACAAAAAACTAGCGTCGTAATAAGACCCCCGTTGTCCCATGCAACTTTTGTCCCACAAACGTGTCAGGTCTTATCACACTTTCGGAGTTATTCTTAGTGGCAATAGTGACTCACTCTGTAGACTGCAGTTAAGCCATTGTAGCACAATGTCATATTTTTCCAGGCATCCTAATCCCGCTATCTATACGAAAGAGCTGCGAGGTGTCTGTTGAGTCCCTTAGTACACCCCTAAGATGCAACATATTTTATCCCAATTGATCTACGAGGATGTGAAGCGCCCTGCCAGATCATGCAAATTTAAAAAAAAAAATGCTGGAGCCACCAGACGACCTATCCCTTAGAGCTGAACTGACTTCAGTAGGAATACTGCACAGTTGCTCTATTGATCAGCAAAAAAGAAGCCACCAACTGTTAAGTCGTTGACTTTATTTTACGCATTTCTGATAGACACCGTCTTCAGATAGTCATGAACATCTTGGTGATCGGTTATATAAGGATAGTATGTAACAAACAAAGCTTTCATGGCTTTGTTTGTTACATAGATCCACATTACAGGCAACTATCTGCGGAAGTGCCAGGGTGTGGTGTTTTTTCTTTTACTTCGAGGAGGCATGTGACACTTGCTGGAGGACGGTGATCTTCCACACGTTGCACAGATAGTCCTTGCGAGCATATTTGCTCAGCTTTATTAGAGAATTTTTGTAAGACCAGATCCTTAAAGTGTGAGTGGATCCGACTTCACTGGACATTTATGTATAAGAACTCAGTACGTCAGTACTCAGTGCTCAGTGTAACCTATTGTGGTAGTGTCCCGCCGGGTGTATAAGGCTGTCGTTTAGTTGACGGTTTCGCAGTCCTGTGCCCTTCTCGATGGATCAGTTCATGCTGCCTGGACTGTCTCTACTCTTCGGGCATGGCCGACAGCTTCGAGTTTCACCAAAAAAACGGCCTGTAAAAATTTTCGGCTTCGAAAGGAATTTCTTCCTTTGTCCTTACATCTCGCTCCCATTAATCTTCTGTTCGTCATAACCTCTAAATATGATGTATTAACACTTGGCAGAGGAATATTTAGAGTTTTCCAAAACAACATGAACTACGTTTACTCGTTTAATTCTTATGCAGCCGGTTTCGATGCTACAATATCTCTTCTGCCTGAAGACGTCGAAACCGGGAATAAATGTAACCATGCAGACTCGTACAGTGGCCGGAAGAAGCTGTAACATAACATCGAAACCGGTTGCATGAGAAGAAATCCAGTGAGCAAAGCAAATGGTGTTACCCCTACTACACAAATGATAGAATAACACCTGCTGCTCCATTACCCATCAGAAGATGGAACTAAGGAGATATGTTGGTCTTTGGCAATTTTCTTTTTCTGTTTCAGGCAGTAGTCGAAACATATTTCTCTGCCTACCGTTTGGCCTTCCAATGCTGAAGGTGTCATCAATGTCTATAACGACTCTGAAATCAGTTGCAACCTCAAACAAGCCCAAGGAGACGAAATGCTATGTATGATTTTGTTTGTCCTCCCATACATTCTGTATGGCAGCCCGCTGAGTCCGTTCCCTAAAGCCATGTACGCTCTAAATGGTACCTCGTGAGGAGCGGAGCGCAAGGACGTTCTTCATTTGGATGGAAGAACACATTTTTTTACTCGTTTAACACAACCTATTAATCATTTTTCATTTCTTTCGATCCTTAGTCCGATCAAATGTGGACCATGGAATTAAGCTCGAGTCTTTTTGGGTCGACTTAGACTGTTTCAGCGCTGTAGAAGCCGTTTCCTTACTGTTGCATTCCTCACCATGCCCATTATGACCCACTGAACGGAAGCTGCTGCATCACCACTGTCGTTTCGATGCTATGTCCTTTGTAAGCACGCTTTGCGATTGTCCTCCACGTCCATTATCCCGTCTGTCTTCCTTTTCTCATCATTCCCTCGCCCGTCAATATGAAGCAAGCTCTGCTTCCAGATTGCCTCCCGGAGCTGCTATTAGCTGCCCAACTGATCTTCTATGCACACATCATTAGGTCCCCTCTGATTGGTGCCAGTGGTCGTAATCGTAGGTGTATAAGTGGGTAATAGTGACATCCCCGGCATCCTGTGGGTTGGATTCCCACAACTTCCAAGCTGGAAGATTTTCGCTGCCTGGGCTGCCATCAAGGGTAAAACCGACGCTTTGGAAGCTCCCCCCTGTTGCCGTCTGCCGCAGTCTATCGTCATCTTCTGCCGTCCGTCGCCGTCCGTTGCCGACTCCTGCCGTCCATCGCTGTCTGCTGCAGTGTGTCAGTCCATCCTGTCCATCCATCTGTTGCGCCCGCTGCTGGTGCCCACCGCTGCTGGTCAGCGCCACCGCCCGCCGCCTATGCCCACTGTTCGTACCCCCCGTCGCAGCCACCGCCACTGCCCTGCCATCCCTGTCTCCTCGGTGGTGACCCCTTCTTTGTTCTCTCTCCCTACCTCGGTCACACCTGTCGCAGGTAGACTGCACAGTCCACCATGGGCATCCCAACCACTACAGTCATTTACACCTTTCCTTCCCCTGCCCCCACCATTACCTCCTGAAGTGCCTCTTCCAGCTCTCTGCTCCATCTACCCTCCTCACAGTCTCCTCACATTCCATCTCCTCCTCCACCTTAAATCCCCACCTGTATACTGTCCCTTCTTGTGCTCTTCCTCCTGCTCCCACTCATGCTCCTGCCCCCACTCCAGCTACTACCACATGTCAGGACTCCCCCCCCCTCCCCCTACTACAACTGCCCATGCTTTCCCCACCTGAGTCACTGCCCACTTCATGACAATCGCCACCATGGAGCACCTACCCTCCCATCAAAGTGCATCCACTTCACATAAGGGGCCTGCCTCCTATCCTCATGTTACTTTCAAGGAATCCCTCATCCTTCCTTCCAGGGAATCCTCATCAAAAAACCTCCCCAAAACGCCCTAGTGCCAAACTAGCCCCCACCACCTCCTCCAAGAAACCACTGCCTGTCCGTCTTCCTTCTGATCCTCCCATGGGCAGCATCCCTCCCCTTGCATTCCCAGCCCCCACCTCAAATACTTTTGCCCTTTGGAACCCTGATCCCACATTCCTCGATGCCCTCACCCTCACACTAGAAATCTGCAAGTATATTCCCAGTGCCCTCATTTCTTCGCTCATCCCCCACAGACACGCTGTCCTTATTAAGTCCCTTCTCCCTCTTTCTACACTGACTTCCTCTGGAAACTTCCCCATATCACCTTTGACTCACATGCATCTCTCAAAACTTTCCTTACCTCCTCCTCTCCCTGTCAGCCTCTATGCCATCATCATCTGCCGATCTTGCTGTGATCACAATGCTCAGCCACGTGGTGACGGAGGTGGAGGTGCTAGAGAAATTGAATGCCAAACCTGCCCTGGAATTCCACCCTGCCCGATGCATCTATAATTACTCCAGCCATACGTTCCTGATGTGAATGTTCACAGAGATCGCCTCCTCCACAGATCACCTCCTCAGTCAGGGAGACTTGATTGGCAACTGCGACCACACTGTTGACCCCTCCCATTTTCTCCTCAATCCTACCACTGACAATGCTGCCTCCTCTATAATGATTATGTCACCCAAAGCTGCAAACCCATCACCTGTCCCCACTGTAAACCGTGCTACTCCATCAAGCAGTGTCCTAACATTGCGTCTCCTTCTTCCTGCAACACTTGCAACGAATCCCATCCCACTTACGTCTTCAAAGGCAAAGCGAAGCTCTCTTCCCACCAACCCCGGGCTTACTATCAGTGTTCACCCCATCCATCAGTCCATTCACCCCAACAATTTCCTGTGCCCACTCCCTGTAGCTGGAGACATCATCCGTTTCCTATCCATCATCCTCCACAACATCCACCCCTTCCAGTGGCACCACACACTCCAGCAGGTTTCTCTTGCCACCCATTCCGTCTTCCATTTGAACAACTACCCCCACCTACTTCCACAACCAGGTCCACATCGTCTTTACTCACCTCAACACCCTTGTTTAAGCAACTCTTCTCCTCCTTCAACCCCTCCTAACCACCCTGGGGTACTAACAGCATCACCGAGCGAGGTGGCGCAGTGGTTAGCACACTGGACTCGCATTCGGGAGGATGACGGTTCAATCCCGTCTCCAGCCATCCTGATTTAGGTTTTCCGTGATTTCCCTAAATCGCTACAGGCAAATGCCGGGATGGTTCCTTTAAAAGAGCACGGCCGATTTCCTTCCCCATCCTTTCCTCACCCGAGCTTGTGCTCCGTCTCTAATGACCTCGTTGTCGACGGGACGTTAAACATCAATCTCCTCCTCCTCCTCCTACTAACAGCATCATCTCCCATACTAGAGCATCTGCTCCATCCCTGCCAACAAATATCTTTTCATGCATACCCTGTCCCAGTACCAGGCCAACTGCTTCATCCTTAATGAAACCTTCTTCCAACCTCACCACACTGTTTGCACCTCCCCCTACCTCCTTCATCACACAGACAATCCCCTTCCCCTAGTGTTATTAACCACGTCAATCATATCCCTGTCCAACCACAGCCCCTGCTGAGTAACTCAACCAAGCACCTCATCCTCAGCATCTTTTCTTTCCTACCTGACTGTCACCTGCCCTGTGCCAATATCTATGTCTGTCCAGCACTCCTCTTCCCTACGAATTCATCTCCCGTGTTGGCTGCACCTTCTCCACCTATGTGATTACTGCAGACCTCAACATTCACAGCCATGACCCTTCCATCCTACAGCAGTGGCATTAGTTCCTCATTACCCTTGACCTTGTTCCCCTCCCACAGCTCACCTGTGTCTAAAGTAACTCCACCCCCTGTGTTGTCCTTGTTTTACCTGAATTCCTTGGTCATATCACTGCCTACACACCAGAGTCCATTGGCAGCAACCACCTCCCAGGTCTCAGCATGTCCTCAGCCCATTGCCCACATCCTGTCACCACCCTACTGCCCCTCTGACGTCTGTCCATGACTACCATCGAGCCAACTGGAATACCTACCGGGAATCCATTGCCTCACAGGTCGAAAGCCACCCACTAAGCTTTCAACATACCACTGACGTCACCCATGCCTGGTCCTTCCTCCAGAACACCATCACTGACCTCCACAGGCTATCTTTCATCTCCGTGAAACCCACAGACTCCACCATGCCTTCCTCTGCGCCCTTGAATGGGACACACACCTCTGCCCCTGGCAATTACAATGTCACATATGTAACCTTTTAATAGCAAAGAAACTCTGTGAGTGGTGCCAGAGATGTACAAAACTCAATGATAACCTCCATGTAGGATCCTCAAAGTACTGGTCTACCTTCCTCTGCCTTACTGGTAGCCATTCTGGCCCACGTTACTCTCTTCTCCACAATGACTGCCCCTTCTCTGACGACCTCAGTAATGCTAACCATTTTGTTCCCCACGTCTCTAAGGTCTTCTCAATTCCTGATGATTGATTACTCCCTCTTCCTCAGAGTCCTTGACTGCACCGATAGCTCCATCCCACCACACACCCAAAGTTTCCTACTTGGACTAGTTACCTCCTCAGATTTAAACACTCCCATTACAGGACACAACGTCAGACACATATTCTGCTCCAAAGGCAACACCAGCCCTAGTCACAGTGGTGTCACCTACTGACTTGTCAAGGAACCCCACCCTCCATCCTGGCTGTTCCTGCTACCTTGTACAGTGTCATCCTCTCCACCAGCTTTTACCCAAAGTATGGAAGCCTTCCCACGTCCTGCTGTACCCTAAACCCAACAAAGCCCCCTCTTACACCTCCTCCTATCATCCCATCTGCCTCACCTCTGTGTTCAGTGAGGTCTTTAAGTCCATCCCCCCCCCCCCACACACCCCATCATATTGATCACCACCTCAACCAGCACCAGCTTCTTTCCCTTACGCAGCGTGCCTTCCAGCCCTCCTTCTCTGCTGATGACCAGGTCCATAACCTTACTAGTCGTCTTTCTCTCTTTCCCTAAAACTTAACTCTCGTCATTCCACTGTCTTTGTTTCCTGCGACCTCCAGAACACTTATGTCTATGTCTGACACCTCAGGCTTCTGTTTAAACTCCAGCCCTTCCTATCAATTTCGCCTGAATTGTGTGCTTCCCTCCTCTCCTGTCGTCCCTCTTGTGTCACTATCCACAATATCAAGTTCGGTAAGTTTTATCCCGCTGTAGGTATGCTCTCCTCTTTCTCCTGTGTACAGCAGATATGCCCAAACCTCCTATGCCTGTTTACCTTCTCCAATTTACTGATGACAACACCTTCCTGGCTCCCTATCCTACCCTTCAACAGCCCCATTGTACCCTTGAAGCCCACCTCGACCTGTTCACTGCTTGGTGCAACCAGTTGCTTCTTCTAATTAATCCTTACAAGACCCAGGCAATCATCAAAAGTCGTACCGCCTCCTCCTTCTGGCTCCACGATTTTTACCTTATCATTTATCGTTGCCCTGTCCCGATCACTCCTGCCCTGAAATTCCTGCACCTCACACTCAGCCGTCACCTCAATTGGACTCTCAAATGATCGAACACAAAGCCCACAATAGACTCCACCTCCTGAAACTCCTGCACAACTGGACATGGGTCCTGGATCCTTCCCCCTTCCTTCACACCTGCAAATCCTTGATCTGTCCCATCTTTTTTATGTTGGTGTTACCTGTATTTGTGCCCCACCCAGATTCTATAAAACCCTCCAAATCCTTCAACGCCATGCCCCTGCCTCAGTTTCTGTATCCTCTTCCCACCCCTACCATGATCCTACTCCTATATGACCTCCTCTGCTTCCCACATCTTCTTCTTTTGTTCAAACACATCCAAACCGTGCATTCCATCCACAGACTCAAACCCCCTCACCCTCTGATGTCTCCTATCCTCTCTTACCCCTGCACTTTGCTGTGCCTTTACCATTGTGTCCAGCCCTCACTGCATCTCCACACCCTCTTCCTCTTTCATTTATGCACCTTCCAGTGCCTTTCCTTCCTGGATGATGAGCTTCACCCTGACATATACCCCTTCTACCAACTCTAGCCCTACCTCCCGCCCCCCCCCCCGCCCCACATCCTCAGGGTTCCCTCAACCCTCCTTGTCCCTTCGCTTGAGAGGATTTTTACTCCCACCTACACCTCCCTCCTTTCCAGCAGACCCCCTTAAATATCTCTGCACTCCCTCCTGGCTTGCTTTCCCTCTTCCACCCCACTAATCTCGTAGCCCTCGATGTGCCACCTTCCCCATTTCTGCAGCACCGCCTCCTTTGATGCCCCTTTATCTCCCCTCTCCTCCCTCCTCTCAGGCCTTTCTTCCCTTCGCAGGTCCCTCCCAGCAGTTTTTACTCATTGTCGTGTGTGCGGTGTCTTGTGCAGTGGTTTTAAAGTATCGTCGTTCTAGTGTGTTTTTAATACTCCGGCCAATTTCTATCTTGTGCATGTCACACACATCACAAACTGTGTTTCTTATCTTTATGTGGACCTTTCTTAACTATGTCCCAAACCGAACGTCTCTGTGTAAGCATATATTTAAACCCCCATTGTCTCCCCCCTCCCCCCTTATGTTCTTATGTTCCCCTTTCTATCGCCCTTTTATATGTTTTGTTTCATCTTTTTTCTATCAGTATTGGTCTCTAGGCTGAAGAGCGGCGGACTGTGCCACTGACAGCCCTCCTGTGCCCATATGGGGCTGAGGAATGAAATTGCAATAAAGAAGAAAAAGAAAAAATCAGCCCCGGCAGTCAGTAGTTTTACTCCTGACAACAATGATGGAGCTAGCCATCGAAAGCTCGAGAGATCATTTGAGTTAACGTTTTATTCAGACATGCCACCATGGAAGACTCCAAGGGCACAAAAAATTATGTACCACGAAGGAATTACACGAATGGGGCGTAAGTCGGCAGATGCGACTTACTTGTAATGGCATCAAATGATTACAGTCCCAGAAAAAAATCTGAATCATTTGTTCAAGTGAAAGAGCTTCACAACTCTGAGCTTAAAAATGTGTTGGTCCACATTTGCCCCTTAGAAAGCAATTATTCGGCTTGAAATCGATTGATGGAGTTGTTCCATGGCCTCCTAACTGATACTGTGCAAAATTACGTCCAATAGGCTCATTAGACCGTAAAAATCGCGAGCTATCTTGAGAGCCCAGTCCACAATGTTTCAAACGTCTTCAACTGGAGAGAGATCCTTCAGCCATGCTGGCAGAAAGGCAAGAAACCTTACTCATGTGTGGGCAGGCATTATCTTGCTGAAATGTAAAACCAAAATGGCTTGCCACGAAGGGCGTCAAAATCGTCGACGTCCCAATGTATTGTAAGGGTGCCGTGGATGATGACCAAAGGAATCCCGCTGTAATATGAAATGCCGTCCAAGAATATAATTCCTGTCACACCTTGACCTTGCAGTTGACAATCAGGTTGGTATCCTACTGCTTCAGTAATGAGTCCTGTTTCGGACAGAGTAGCGACGACCAGCAGAGTCGTGACTGTGGTAAGATATCAACCTGACTGTCACCTGACATCCTGGGCTTACATTTCAGCAAGAAAATGAAAATGCCCATCCGCATCTGGCGAGAACTTCGGCTACCTGTCCTTGTGCGTCCTAAACTCTACCTTAGCCAGCAATGTCGCCAAGTCTCCCCCCCCCCCCCCACTGAGAAAGTTTGGAACATGATGGACAACGTCCCTCTACTCTACCAGAATGGAAATTTGACGATCTAGCTCACCGACTGGACAGAACCTGTCACGACACCCTCAGGAGGATATCAACTCTACCAAGCCGAATAACTGCTTGCATAAGGGCCAAAGGTGGACAAACACGTTATTTCTCTTGAATAAATCGTCCTAGTTTTGTAGAATTGTAATCATTTCATTGTCTGTACATGTTCGTCACATCTACCCATATCATTCCCATTCGGATAATGCCGTCCGTTCTCTCTCTCTCTCTCCCTCTCTCTCCCCGTGTGTGTGCGTGTGTGTGTGTGTGTGTGTGTGTGTGTGTGTGTGTGTGTGTGTGTGTGTGTGTTAGAGTATAGTAGATGCGTACATGCTAATGCCATTTCGGTTCATTCTACCAGAAAAACCACCGATTCTTTAAATTATCGAATTTCCATGTATAAATTAGCCTGAAACGGCTGATTATTTTACAAATACATAAATGTGTCAAATATTTGATGTTAAGCATACAAGAGAGAAAATGTTAACAATAAGCTTCAAATTAAGCTCAAAGACTGTTGGAAGTAGATTAGTTCAGACGTTCTTTGCAAAACAGTTTTTAGGATGGATAGGGACTGCAACTGCTGTGTTCGGATGCAGGCTGAGTTGGCATCCCTTCGCTCCCAGCTTCAGGCAGTGTTGGCTTCGGTCACACAGCTTGAGGCTGTTGCCAATGGGCATCACTGTGGGGGTCCGGATGGGGGTTTGTCGGGGACGGCCAGCTCGTTCCACGCATCCCCTGATCGGACTACGACTGTGGTTGACCGGGATACTGCCCACATTGAGGGTGATCCCTCACCTGTGGTAGAGTGGGAGGTCGTCTCAAGGTGTGGCAGGGAGCGAAAGACATTCTGGAGGGCTGAACGGAAAGCCTCTCCAGTTTGTCTGATGAACCGGTTTCAGGCTCTGTCTCAGGCTGATACTGATCTTCGGCCTGACATGGCTGCTTGTCCTGTTCCAGAGGTTTGCCCTCAGTCTGCAAGATCCGGGCAGTCGCAGAGGGTGGGCTTACTGGTAGTTGGGAGCTCCAACGTCAGGCGCGTAATCGGGCCCCCTAGGGAAATGGCAGCAAGAGAGGGGAAGAAAACCAATGTGCACTCCGTGTGCATACCGGGGGGAGTCATTCCAGATGTGGAAAGGGTCCTTCCGGATGCCATGAAGGGTACAGGGTGCACCCATCTGCAGGTGGTCGCTCATGTCGGCACCAATGATGTGTGTCGCTATGGATCGGAGGAAATCCTCTCTGGCTTCCGGCGGCTATCTGATTTGGTGAAGACTGCCAGTCTCGCTAGCGGGATGAAAGCAGAGCTCTCCATCTGCAGCATCGTCGACAGGACTGACTGCGGACCTTTGGTACAGAGCCGAGTGGAGGGTCTGAATCAGAGGCTGAGACGGTTCTGCGACCGTGTGGGCTGCAGATTCCTCGACTTGCGTCATAGGGTGATGGGGTTTCGGGTTCCGCTGGATAGGTCAGGAGTCCACTACACGCAACAAGCGGCTGCACGGGTAGCAGGGGTTGTGTGGCGTGGGCTGGGCGGTTTTTTAGGTTAGATGGCCTTGGGCAAGTACAGAAAGGGCAACAGCCTCAACGGGTGCGGGGCAAAGTCAGGACATGCGGGGAACAAGCAGCAATCGGTATTGTAATTGTTAACTGTCGAAGCTGCGTTGGTAAAGTACCAGAACTTCAAGCGCTGATAGAAAGCACCGAAGCTGAAATCGTTATAGGTACAGAAAGCTGGGTTAAGCCAGAGATAAATTCTGCCGAAATTTTTACAAAGGTACAGACGGTGTTTAGAAAGAATAGATTGCATGGAACCGGTGGTGGAGTGTTCGTCGCTGTTAGTAGTAATTTATCCTGTAGTGAAGTAGAAGTGGATAGTTCCTGTGAATTATTATGGGTGGAGGTTACACTCAACAACCGAACTAGGTTAATAATTGGCTCCTTTTACCGACCTCCCGACTCAGCAGCATTATTGGCAGAACAACTGAGAGAAAATTTGGAATACATTTCACATAAACTTTCTCAGCATGTTATAGCCTTAGGTGGAGATTTCAATTTACCAGGTATAGACTGGGACACTCAGATGTTTAGGACGGGTGGTAGGGACAGAGCATCGAGTGACATTATACTGAGTGCACTATCCGAAAATTACCTCAAGCAATTAAATAGAGAACCGACTCTTGGAGATAACATCTTGGACCTACTGATAACAAACAGACCCGAACTTTTCGACTCTGTATGTACAGAACAGGGAATCAGTGATCATAAGGCCGTTGCAGCATCCCTGAATATGGAAGTTAATAGGAATATAAAAAAAGGGAGGAAGGTTTATTTGTTTAGCAAGAGTAATAGAAGGCAGATTTCAGACTACCTAACAGATCAAAACGAAAATTTCTGTTCCGACACTGACAATGTTGAGTGTTTATGTAAAAAGTTCAAGGCAATCGTAAAATGCGTTTTAGACAGGTACGTGCCGAGTAAAACTGTGAGGGACGGGAAAAACCCACCGTGGTACAACAACAAAGTTAGGAAACTACTGCAAAAGCAAAGAGAGCTCCACTCCAAGTTTAAACGCAGCCAAAACCTTTCAGACAAACAGAAGCTAAACGATGTCAAAGTTAGCGTAAGGAGGGCTATGCGTGAAGCGTTCAGTGAATTCGAAAGTAAAATTCTATGTACCGACTTGACAGAAAATCCTAGGAAGTTCTGGTCTTACGTTAAATCAGTAAGTGGCTCGAAACAGCATATCCAGACACTACGGGATGATGATGGCATTGAAACAGAGAATGACACGCGTAAAGCTGAAATACTAAACACCTTTTTCCAAAGCTGTTTCACAGAGGAAGACCGCACTGCAGTTCCTTCTCTAAATCCTCGCACAAACGAAAAAATGGCTGACATCGAAATAAGTGTCCAAGGAATAGAAAAGCAACTGGAATCACTCAATAGAGGAAAGTCCACTGGACCTGACGGGATACCAATTCGATTCTACACAGAGTACGCGAAAGAACTTGCCCCCCTTCTAACAGCCGTGTACCGCAAGTCTCTAGAGGAACGGAGGGTTCCAAATGATTGGAAAAGAGCACAGATAGTCCCAGTCTTCAAGAAGGGTCGTCGAGCAGATGCGCAAAACTATAGACCTATATCTCTGACGTCGATCTGTTGTAGAAGTTTAGAACATGTTTTTTGCTCGAGTATCATGTCGTTTTTGGAAACCCAGAATCTACTATGTAGGAATCAACATGGATTCCGGAAACAGCGATCGTGTGAGACCCAACTCGCTTTATTTGTTCATGAGACCAAGAAAATATTAGATACAGGCTCCCAGGTAGATGCTATTTTTCTTGACTTCCGGAAGGCGTTCGATACAGTTCCGCACTGTCGCCTGATAAACAAAGTAAGAGCCTACGGAATATCAGACCAGCTGTGTGGCTGGATTGAAGAGTTTTTAGCAAACAGAACACAGCATGTTCTTATCAATGGAGAGACGTCTACAGACGTTAAAGTAACCTCTGGCGTGCCACAGGGGAGTGTTGTGGGACCATTGCTTTTCACAATATATATAAATGACCTAGTAGATAGTGTCGGAAGTTCCATGCGGCTTTTCGTGGATGATGCTGTAGTATACAGAGAAGTTGCAGCATTAGAAAATTGTAGCGAAATGCAGGAAGATCTGCAGCGGATAGGCACTTGGTGCAGGGAGTGGCAACTGACCCTTAACATAGACAAATGTAATGTATTGCGAATACATAGAAAGAAGGATCCTTTATTGTATGATTATATGATAGCGGAACAAACACTGGTAGCAGTTACTTCTGTAAAATATCTGGGAGTATGCGTGCGGAACGATTTGAAGTGGAATGATCATATAAAATTAGTTGTTGGTAAGGCGGGTACCAGGTTGAGATTCATTGGGAGAGTGCTTAGAAAATGTAGTCCATCAACAAAGGAGGTGGCTTACAAAACACTCGTTCGACCTATACTTGAGTATTGCTCATCAGTGTGGGATCCGTACCAGATCGGTCTGACGGAGGAGATAGAGAAGATCCAAAGAAGAGCGGCGCGTTTCGTCACAGGGTTATTTGGTAAGCGTGGTAGCGTTACGGAGATGTTTAATAAACTCAAGTGGCAGACTCTGCAAGAGAGGCGCTCTGCATCGCGGTGTAGCTTGCTCGCCAGGTTTCGAGAGGGTGCGTTTCTGGATGAGGTATCGAATATATTGCTTCCCCCTACTTATACCTCCCGAGGAGATCACGAATGCAAAATTAGAGAGATTAGAGCGCGCACGGAGGCTTTCAGACAGTCGTTCTTCCCCCGAACCATACGCGACTGGAACAGCAAAGGGAGGTAATGACAGTGGCACGTAAAGTGCCCTCCGCCACACACCGTTGGGTGACTTGCGGAGTATAGATGTAGATGTAGCTGTAGATGAAGCTCCTACGAGCTCTAGTTATGAAAGACTGAATGAACAGTCTTTTTAAGCAAAAGCCAGGTTTCACGTATTGTGGTGATTATTAATTCAGGAACTGTGTGTCGTACAGTTATATAATTTAGTGGATACATTCAGTTTATATGCATCTGTCTGCAAACCTCATATCTGATAGTGAAATTTTACCTCATGGGCAGCGAAAATGAAGTAAGCGATATTTTCTTTTTTAATTGAGTCTAAAACAATCTTCACAGTAAAATATCTGTTTGCAATGATAACCGTTTTCGGTCAAAACGTGAACATCTTCAGACGTTTTACACCATGATGGTTGGGGATGGCGGTGAACAGAGCAGGTGTCGTGGCTCCACGAAGTCAATTGCTCCACCACCACCTACTATCGTGGGGTAAATGGTATGATGATGGCGCCATACTGACCGAAGCTAGTTACCACCGTAACTTAATACTTTATTGCTATCAAGAGTGTTTTAATTAATTTTTGAAACAAATTAGTGAGACTGCTGATTTTCTCTACGAAGAATAATACGGACAAACTTTTTTCATCATTTTTTGGGGGTGTTAGCCAGAAGAAGTTTCGTAAAGGTTTAAAATTATATGTAAAATTGGTTGAAAATAGCTAAGTGTTCTCACTCTCAAATATTGAATGAATAAATTCCTGGTATTTGTGTTCCGTTAGTGACTCTGCGTCAAGATAAAGACACGCTTTTCTAGATATAATACATGTCTTATTGTGTTCGAAATTTTAATGCAAGGTGGATCTCTTACTGACTATATTATATCATTTTAAGTTTTTTAATTTTTTCGAAAATTTCGCGAAATACTGGAAATCAAATTTTTGTTGCACCCAGAAGCCGTTAGATTGGCAATATGCAGTTGATACCAGGTTATAGCACAGATGTGTCTACTGCAAGAACCACAGAGCACTTTTCCTAGAAAACAGCCATTATTAATGTTTGATATGTTGATTAATAAACTCAGCTGGTTTGTAGCCTAAAGGCAAAAGTAATAAACATTTAGCGTTTGTGAATACCTGCAGCTAGTTTAAATGATACAGCAAAAATGGCAACTAATCGCCATCACTATTGGAATGATTAATTGTTGAAATTCACAACTTCAACTTCATAACAATATGACAGTTGATTAATTAACCTATGGTAACCTTAGTACCGAGCAGACTCATATTCTGTATGAAACTTCCTGGCAGATTAAAACTGTGTGCCCGACCGAGTCTCGAACTCGGGACCTTTGCCTTTCGCGGGAAAGTGCTCTGTAGTACGAAGGTTAAAAACCTGCTGCCAGCCATCCAGATCTAGGTTGACCGTGATTTTCCTAACGCGCTTGAGGCAAACGCCGGGATGGTTCCTTCCATATGGCACGACCGCTTCCCTGCTCCACCCTTACCCAATCTGAGATTGTGCTCCGTCTCTGACGAGTTCGCTGTCAACAGGACGTTAAACACCAATCACCTCCTCCTCCTCCAGTAACAGGAACAACGAACGCTCCTAATGAAACATGTGTACCTCTGGAAATAATAAGAAATGGACACATGTTGTGCGGAATGTTTAATTCTCATTTTTCTGTGCTATCACCTCTTAAAATACTGCATATATGTTGTTTCTTCTTTCGGACATGGGCAAGGGGCTCTATATTAGTAATGTGTAGATAAGCTGAGAATTTGGGTCTGATGGGAGGCTAACTAGGATCAGTGCTGCATAGTCAGCAGAAGAGCCGAGTTCAGAACCCAGTCTGGCACAAATTTTCAACTTTCCCTATTGACTGAAATCAGTGCTCACTGGTATCTAGTGTCTTTAACACCTTTGTGCCTTGTCTTAAAATATTGACTATTCCCCCTAAGCCGCCATACAGGTTTCAGTCATATTAAAATCACCCAGACGCAATTTTTTGTACAAAGCCCGCCTACTCATCTACTCAAATCTTTGCTTGCATAAACTATTAAATCGTAACGGAATAGATTATTAACTGCAGGTTGAGGTGCTCTTGGATTACAATGTGAAGCCTACACCCACAAGTCAACTTCGATCTTCTGATTTCGTAGGGGGGTTTACGACAAAGTCTACTAGCCATTTCCATTTCTGTCCTACGTTATTTTTAATTCCTTCGCTGCTGACTCGATTGCTTCATATGTTTTTTATTCAGCCTCCATTGGTCTCTACATTAAATAATTGTATCATTTTGTTTAAAAATTTGGTCCTGCGTCACGTCGTGTAGTGTCTCAACAGTTGCTTGCTAGCACAGAATCATCATTAGCACCTACTCTTTTGTTCTTTAACGTCTCCTTTTCATTTTTTTCAAGGCGCTTCGCTTCTTTGTCTTGTAAACCTTATTGCTCGTGTTTCATACCGTAATTCTCTTGGTAGCTCTGCCACCAGCAGTCCCTAATCCTGCTATTAGATTCTGTATACACCAAACACTGCCGCTCTTGGCTGCAGATAGCGCCACAAATGACATTTCCTCTTGAGAGCGTGCTCAGTGACTCCAGTAATGAAATCTCGGTGGCCTTTGCTGTCCAGTAAAGTACATCAAAGACGAGTCAATTTCACCGTTACTACAAGGAACCACATTTCAGTAACAAAATACAATCGTCCGCATCTAAAACTTCATCTACATGGATATTCTACAAATCGCATTTGAGGGTCTGGCAGAGGATTCATCGAACCACCTTCACAACAATTCTCTATTATTCCACTGTTCAATAGCGCGCGGGATAAACGAACAACTATATCTTTCCGTTGGTGCTCTGAGTTCCTTTATTTTAGTTTCTCCCTACGTAGGTCGGCGTCAACGAAATATTTTGGCATTCGGAGGATGAAGTTGGAATTTTCATGAGACAACCCCACCACAACGAGAAACCGGTTTGTTTTACTGATGTCCACCCGAAACCCCGTATCATGTCCGTGACACTCTCGGCAGTATTTCTCGATAATACTTTCTACTTTCTCGATGTACTTGGTGAATCGTATCTGTGAAGAATCCCACACCGCGCAATAGTACTCCAAAACAGGACGTACAAGAATAGTGTAGGCAGTCTCGTTAATAGATATGTTGCATCTTCTAAGTAAAACACAGTATTTGGTTCGCCTTCCTTACAATGTTTTCTACTTACTCTTTTAAATTTAAGTTGTTCGTAATTGTAATTCCTAGACATTTAGATGAGTTTAGCAACTTTAGATTTGATTAATTTACCGTGTATCCGGAGTTCAACGGATTCCTTTTAGCACTCGTGTGAATGACCTTACACTTCTCATTCTTTATGGTCAATTGCCAATTTTCGCACCATACAGATAGATTTGGTAAATCGTTTTGCATTTTGTTTTGATCTTTCGGTAAGTCTGCTCGACGATAAACGAGAGTGCCATCTGCAAACTAATTATGATGGCTGCTCAGATTGTCTCCCAAATATTTTGTATGGATCAGGAACAGTAGTGGTCCGACAATACTACCTCCGTGAACGCCAGAAATCAGTTCTGTTTTACTCCATGACTTTCCGTCAATTACTGTGAACTGTGACCTCTTTGACAGGAAATAACGAAATCAGTTCCATAACTGAGATGATATTCCATAAGCACTTAATCTAATGACAAATAACTTTGTGGTACAGTGTCTAAAGCCTTCTGGAATTCTAGATGTACGAAATCAGTCTGAAATTCCTTGATCACGGATGAGAGGTCAACCTCACTGCGAGCAGTAACTGAGCTTGCCACCAGAGCGTACTCGTGGTTCGTTCTGTACGTCCGTTGGATACAAGTGGCCGGCTCACAACACTCATGCCGATACACTGCAGCATCAGGCTGTGTAACCGAGGCCATCACAGCCTGTAAATGAGACCTAAGTGTCACCAAATCGGCTCGAATCATCCGTAGTCATGGTGCATCTTTAATCGATTACAGAAAAGAAATGAAACAAGACAGATATGTGAAACGCGATGGCAATGTAATAGAAACTCTCCAAGTGTGCATACCTGTTCATCATATTTCGATGTGACATCCATTTGTTGCCCTACAGACATCTAAAGAACATTCTAGTTCGTCCCAAACACGGGTACGTACATCTGGTGTAACAGAGTGAACAGTGACTGTGATTCTCTGTCTTAAAGGATTAATGTCGTTGGTACGTTCACTGTAGACACCTTGCTTAATGTAACCACAAAAGTGTTGGCTGTGTCATCAACTTTTATCCGTAGATCGTGGTCACTCTGACTCTAAATCAGCCCTAGGGAAACTTTGTACCCACAAACTTGCAAACAAAGTGGCCGCAGTGGGGAAAAGCGCCGTCTTGTTGAAGGACGACACATTCTGGAAACTGTGGCACTGCATACAATTGCGACATGAAAGATATTTCTTTTTGACGCCATAGTCTGCCCCACAAAGAAAACCGGGCCTATAACTCGGGCCTATAACTAGTCGTCTTTAGACCTAAACCCCGACCACACGTACGCACCGCTTGCGGTTCCTTAGATAGCTGTCCTGTATATCTTCTACAGACCCTTCACTTACCTAAAGCCTACCAGAAAGTGGTGTATCCAACAAACTTCCGGTATCATTTAACTCCTTGTCCCAGCGATTAATGTTATTTTTATGTGGTTGTACAAACGACGATATTCTAATTGAGCACTGTCCACGGATTGGAATTTAGTAAGCCGCAGAAAACATCGCTCTGTATCGTCCTGATGTCGACTGCCATGGCCTGATCGGCTGCAGCTACGCGCTTCCATGTGTTGTGTCATCAACTTAGCACGCACGCCATTCAACGTCACACTACAGAAACTGTACGGTACTGGCCAGTGCAGCATTAGCTGCAACCTGAGTTTCGTTTCTGTTCGCCATAATAGGCGATCATAGCTTCATTATGACTATGAGTACGCACTGTGTATATGTTAGCATGAGGTGTGCGTTATAAATGAAAAATGTGAATGAAACACTTTTCACCTTAAGCACTCGTATTGCTCAGATTCCGTAAAGTAAACACGTTTCTCACAGAGTACTTTAATTAAAAGACACGTAGTAAAATTTTCAATCTTTCTTTTTTTCTTTCTCTTTCAAGGACAACAGCACGACACTTCCGTCTCGAGATATGTTACTGCATTCCGAGATCGAATCGTGAGTTGGCTTTGATGACTCAGCTGGCAAGCGCGAGAGGTGAGGCTGGGCCAACACATCCTGTTAATCTGCCAGGTACTTACAGCCCAAAAACTGTCTTACCTAGTACGAGGCCTGTTCAGAAAGTAAGCTCCGATTGATTGCCAAATTGAAACCACAGTGAACATCAGAAATGTTTTACTTGTAACAATTAGCTACACCTTTCACCTACTTCTCCACGTAGTCGCCGTTCTGACTTAGACTTTTGTCATAGCGTTGTACCAACTTTTCAATAGCCTCATCATAGAAGGCAGCCGCCAGTGCTTTCCGCCAATTCTCCACGCTGGCCTACACCTCGTTGTCTGTGTGAAAATGTTGTCTTCAAAGACAGCGGTTCATGTGACCAGAGATGAAACTCAGGGGGAGACAATTGCGGACTGTATTGTGGGTAATCTCACATTTCCATTTGAAAACGATGCAGGAGCATCGTCATTGCCCCTGCAGAATGCGGCTGAGAATTGTCTTGAAGAAGAAACAGCACGACACTTATGTAATGTTAGCTGCATAGCTTCAGGCGAAATTTCTCACCAGGCCCTCGTACTTGGCGGCAGACACTATTTTCTAGACATCTTTACGCACTCACTGCGAGCTCAGAAATGAGAAGAGCGACGTGATGCTAACTGGGGTTATACTAGAGGCACTACCCAACACATCTGTGCAAAGCTTTATCGGATTTTCATAGTCGTTTCCATCTCGCGACCGATCGGAGCTTACTTTCTGAACGCCCCTCGTAGTTAATAATGGCATAGTCACAATGAAGAAAAGAAATTCTTGACTGATCAAACGATGCTACTTTCTCCCAGTGTTAAACTAATGGTCAGTAGGATCAACAAGGTTCTCAAATGGTCACACATTCGCAAAGAGTGCTGCTAGGAAAACATATCAATTCTGTTTCAGTGGGCCTTGGCTGACGTACGTGTGACATGACTGACGATTCTATTCTTACTATTATGTTTCATGCTACGAGACTACGCGTATCAATTTCAGAGTGGCACCACGCCATTTCATTGACCGTCAATTAGCGACAACATTTTGAAAGGGTTGGGATCATTCACAGCATCCCAGGAATTTCTTAGAGCGTATAACCATCACATTTCTGGGATCAAATTTAAGCCGGTGAATTGAATTATCAAGAATATTCGCGAGGAACTATAATCTCAGAAGGAAAGATAATTTTCAGTTAAAGTTTGTTTACATTCTAACTTGTGGCTTAATTTATAGTTACTGATCAACTCATCTGAATAACTCTTTATTCACGTAGTCCATACACTGGCAAAAAATGAAACAATTGAAATATGTCGAACACTACCCTGATGGCTTGTAGCTTGTCCTTGGTTTCTTCAATTCTCTGTGCTCTTGTGTCTCTGTTGTCAAATTGCGAGAATTTCAGTATAGACAAAAATCGGTTTCTTGACATGGCAGCAGAAAAGAATGGTTGGCGAAAGGCAACATTACCTCCCCACAGATCGGAAGCACTTGTGCGATGTCCATGAGTTCGACCAACGCCTATTAGAACTGCTAATATAGCGTACACTTCAGTTGCATTTATATCTCTCCATGTCGTTTTGTTCGAAGAATGAGCTGCATTCCACAAAGAAATTACTCGTTTGGCTTCCCTGTTCGTTTCTTCTACAATGATGCTCACGATTTCCGGTGAGATAAATAATAAAAATTACGCTGTTATTGTTTTGATTGTTTTTCCATCATTGACTGGGTCAGGTGTTACGTTCAAAATGTTGCAACGTTGACGCCGCCCACCTTTTGGTGGTTCACTAGAAAATTGCAGTCCACTTCTAGAAACAAACAAATCTCCAGTGTCTCCGTCTTCGTCTTCTTCTTCTCCTTCATTCTCTTCTTCTTCTTCTACCTGTTCACGTGAATGTGTAGTGTCTTCTGATATCTCATCATCAGCTTCATCTGATGCTATGATATGGTCTTTGTCAAGAGGTTCCATATATTCATTCAGTTCATTATCACTGTCCCACTCATTTTCATCGTCACTGACATCAAAATTGTATAGAATTTCCATGATCTATTCGCTAGAAAGCCCTCTGGACATCCTTACTTGTTGGTGGAATACTGACTCGTGTAATGTCAGCTCAACAGTGAACGTCAAATTCAAAATAAGACGTTTCATACCAAGCGGTATAGTCTCACAATCCCACCAATAAATGACTTCAATAACAATGATAAAGCCAAAAAAATCAGACAGTCGTGAGTGTGAATTCAACGTCAATCATTTTAGTACAAAGTCATGAAACCTCAGGCATGTGGCTCTTCAGATAACATTATTATAGGGAAAAAATCAACCTGGGGTAGTCACAATACCCCGCTTGGCATTGCGAGGCTTAACATCTACAGTTTTTAGCATGACTCATTTCTGGAACTTATTTATCCAGTACATTCAGTGCTACTCAACGTCTTCGATCCTAGTCTGATATTGATATCAATTTTCGTTTAACACTGTATTAAAAAAAATGTGCAAGTGATTTCCCTTTCTTATTTATCTTTAGGAATCAGTTATTATCTATCCACCATATTACTAGTAACAAGTTTTCAAAACAAATTTTAAGGTTAATAACGAGTATTAAACGGATAACAATTCGGTTTCGGCAACCAGCAACACCTTTATCGCAAATAACAATCAATTTTAAAGAGCCCACAGAACATTCCTAAAATGTCCTCCACCAAATTTAATTCATAACTTTACTTTCAATTTATTCCTTGTTGCCTTTTGTACTACACTTACGCAGGAATCCTTCATCGAGCCAGAGATACTGGACTCTCCTTTTGTAAGAGCGCATTTGGATCCCCATTTGGTCACTCGTATCTAGGTCTTTAGAATTTTCCTAAAATCGCCTAATGCCTAAGCCACTATGATTCTATGAAAAGGCCCAACGTATTTCTTTCCCTTTCTGTGTTTATTCTGAACTTAATCTCCGAATCCGAAGTGCGTGTCCTCAACCATAAGTATTGCGGGCGTTCCATTCAGCTTCTGCATTCTTTGCTTAAAGTAAGGCTTTATAAGTTCTTATCCTAGACCTAACCAAAGTTTTCTCCTCCTGTCGCGCCAGTTTAAAAGTGTCTTATAGCCAGAAAAACATAAAGTATTTCAGCTACAAGCAATAAAGTAGTTACGTCGCAGTCCAGAAAGCATCCCGCTTTGTATGAGGAAGGTTAAGTCTACCTTGAGGCTCCTGCACGATCGGGAACTGATTCCCGTCCACCTTGTTATGAGTTCAATCAAACGCCTCGCAGTAGGAGCTTATAATCATCCAAAATTAGTTTCCTTTCTAACATTGTATGAGTCCTTACTCGTGCAATGGTGCTGATTTAAATTTTTTCCCTATTGTGTGTATACTGTACAGTTCAAAGAGGTGCATTTGTCATAGTGAATGAAATGGCAACGAAATTAGTTGTAAGTCTTCAGTGTGCAAGTATAAACAAGAATGAAACATTACAACTAGCTGCTTACTTCGGATTACGTCAGTTAACCCTCGTTTCTCGCGTTCGTGTGCTTGTTAGTCCTATTACATGACTATCTTATTGCATTAATACTGAATTATAGTTTTGTCCCCTGTGCAGTAGGACACCAATAAAAAACATTGTCGCCGGCCGGTGTGGCCGAGCGGTTCTAGGCGTTTCAGTCTGGAACCGCACGACCGCTACGATCGCAGGTTCGAATCCTGCCTCGGGCATGGATGTCTGTGATGTCCTTAGGTTAGTTAGGTTTAAGTAGTTCTAAGTTCTAGGGGACTGATGACCTTAGAAGTTAAGTCCCATAGTGCTCAGAGCCATTGGAACCATTTTTTGGAAAAAACATTGTCCAGTCCTAAAGGAGACGTAAGGTGCTTATCACCTTGATTCTTTTCCGTAGATCATTCTTTCCCAGAGTACACGATCATTTTGAAGGCAAAGATTCAACATTACGAGTTCAACTGTGCTGGGAAACGTGACAGAGATCGTTACTTGTCAGCCAAAACACCCACTCATTATGACTGGCACAAATTGAGCTAACACCACTGTTGTAAGCTCGATGCACCTGCCTCTGGGAAGCGTGAAGGTTCATTGCCGAGGTTGTTTCACAGCTGTAGTCGTGTTTTCAAAATTATTAATGGACAGGTCACAAAATATCGAAATTACTATTGATTTGAGGAATCAGTAGAAGTATGAATTTATTGTTGGATTCATGTCTTATTCGCAGCCTCATCATCACCTGCAGTTAAAATTGTACCGATTACGTACACTGATATGACACGAGTCATGGAATAGCAGTACGCACTTATACAGATGACGGCAATATCGCGTACACAGGGTATAAAAGGGCAGTGCATTAATCGAGTAGTCATTTGATCTCAGGTGACTCATGTGAAAAGGAAAGGAGCCAGGAGCGTGGGACATTTCATTTTGGGAATCGTTAGGGAATCCAAAATTCCGAGATCTACATCGTGTAGAGGTTGCCAAGGACACGAAATCTCGAGTGTTACCTGTTACCACGGGAACGCGGTGCACAAGGCCTTCATTTAAGAACCGAGAGCAGTGACGCTTGCGGAGAGTTGTCAGTGCTACAAGGCCAGCAACACTTCATGAAATAACCGCTGAAACCAAGGCGGGATGCACGACAAACGTATTCCTCAGGACAGTGCGACAAAATGTGGCGTTAATGGGCTATGGCGGCACACGACGGATACCAGTTTCTTTGTTAACAGAACGGCATCGACTGCAGAGCGTCTCCTGGGCTCGTGACCATATCGGTTGGACCCCAGACGACTGGAAGACTAGGCCCAGGTCAGATGAGTCCCGATTTCAATTGGTAACAGCTGATGGTTCGGTTCCAGTATGGCGCAGACCTCACGAAGCCTGAATCCAAGTTGACAAAAATGCAGTCTGCAAGCTGACGGTGGTTCCATAATAGTGTGAGTTATGTTTACATGGAACATTGACTGGAAATTATTATGTTCTGCTTCTTGGAGACCATTTGAAGCCATGCAGGGACTTCGTGTTGCCAAACAACGGTGGGATTTTTATGGATGTCAAAGCGCGGTGTCGCCGGGCCATCATTGAAGTACAGTCTGGATAATTCTACATCTACATCTGCATCCATACTCCGCAAGCCACCTGACGGTGTGTGGCGGAGGGTACCTTGAGTACCTCTATCGGTTCTCCCTTCTATTCCAGTCTCGTATTGTTCGTGGAAAGAAGGATTGTCGGTATGCCTCTGTGTGGGCTCTAATCTCTCTGATTTTATCCTCATGGTCTCTTCGCGAGATATACGTAGGAGGGAGCAATATACTGCTTGACTCTTCGGTGAAGGTATGTTCTCGAAACTTTGACAAAAGCCCGTACCGAGCTACTGAGCGTCTCTCCTGCAGAGTCTTTCACTGGAGTTTATCTATCATCTCCGTAACGCTTTCGCGATTACTAAATGATCCTGTAACGAAGCGCGCTGCTCTCCGTTGGATCATCTCTATATCTTCTATCAACCCTATCTGGTACGGATCCCACACTGCTGAGCAGTATTCAAGCAGTGGGCGAACAAGCGTACTGTAACCTACTTCCTTTGTTTTCGGATTGCATTTCCTTAGGATTCTTCCAATGAATCTCAGTCTGGCATCTGCTTTACCGACGATCAACATTATAAGATCATTCCATTTTAAATCACTCCTGATGCGTACTCCCAGATAATTTATGGTATTAACTGCTTCCAGTTGCTGACCTGCTATTTTGTAGCTAAATGATAAAGGATCTATCTTTCTGTGTATTCGCAGCGCATTACACTTGTCTACATTGAGATTCAATTGCCATTCCCTGCACCATGCGTCAATTCGCTGCAGATCCTCCTGCATTTCAGTACAATTTTCCATTGTTACAACCTCTCGATACACCACAGCATCCTGAAAAAAGCCTCAGTGAACTTTCGATGTCATCCACAAGGTCATTTATGTGTATTGTGAATAGCAACGGTCCTATGACACTCCCCTGCGGCACACCTGAAATCACTCTTACTTCGGAAGACTTCTCTCCATTGAGAATGACATGCTGCGTCCTGTTATCTAGGAACTCCTCAATCCAATCACAGAATTGGTCTGATAGTCCATATGCTCTTACTTTGTTCATTAAACGACTGTGGGGAACTGTATCGAACGCCTTGCGGAAGTCAAGAAACACGGCATCTACCTGGGAACCCGTGTCTATGGCCCTCTGAGTCTCGTGGACGAATAGCGCGAGCTGGGTTTCACATGACCGTCTTTTTCGAAACCCATGCTGATTCCTACAGAGTAGATTTCTAGTCTCCAGAAAAGTCATTATACTCGAACACAATACGTGTTCCAAAATTCTACAACTGATTCAAGCAATGAGTTCGCCACACAGGTCGTCCGAGATGAATTTCAGTGAACATTAATCTGACATAATCGGGAGGTCAGTTCGTGCACAGAATCCTGCGCCAGCAACACTTCCGCGATTATGGACAGCTGAAGAGGCGACATGGCTCGGTACTTCTGATGGGGACTTCCGGCGATTTGTTGAGTCCATGCTACGTCGAGTTGGTGCACTACGTACAATGGGAAAAAGGAGATCCGGCACGATAGTAGGAGGAATCCCTCAACTTTTACTACCTGCACAACGGAATTAACGGTCACTTTTTCGAAACCCCGTAATTCTCACCTGCCTGCAAAACTTAAGGTTAAAATTTGGTCCCAAGATTTGGGAAACCTTCCTCGGTGATGGTTAAAAAGGGTGGAGCCCTGCGACGTCCACTCTCGAGCTCAACGACACTCCAGACAGCAAGGTGTCGACATATGCGAAAAAAGGACGCAGCTGAGAAATTCACAGACGCTGGTAAGAATCGGAACGGGAAGACCTCAACGGGTTGTAAGAAGGTTGCAAACGAAATCGCCCCTTTCCCTGGGCCGTTCATTCACACACTTTTCGAGATAGAAGACTGCAGTTCGCAGTGCGACGTGGAACAGGAAGACTTTCTTGACAAGGTTTGACACTGCTGGAACCCTCGGGCGTTTCAGTTCCTCTCTACGGACATTGTGGTGCTGCGTCTCCATTAAACATGATCGCTTGCAGCGCAGCACGACCGCGGTATTTCTTGTCTTTTACAGGCTTGAACCCCTACGGACTCTTCGAAATCATTTGACGAAATCTGAACGTCATCCGAATCAGTAAATAGTACTTATGGTTTTCCAGCGGTTCTGTTTTGCTCTTCCTGTGTTCCTGTGGCGTGATTATGGGAGGGATGCTACTTTGATACAGAAAAACGACAAACTGGTCCCTCTAAGACTCCCCTTGGTTGCAAGCGCCCACTTCTCTTCAGAATTTTAAAAATGTACCTATACAAACAGAACCCGTGACGAAGTCGTAGGCATTTGCAGTCCGGCAGTTTCCGAGACCGGGTGGCCTTTTCTCAGACGCAAGAACTGCAGTGTAGCGGCGGATTCTTGTTTAACGTTTTCCTTCTGTGCAACACCACGATATATATATATATATATATATATATATATATATATATATATATATATATATATATATATATATATATGTTGTTGTTGTGGTCTTCAGTCCTGAGACTGGTTTGATGCAGCTCTCCATGTTACTCTATCCTGTGCAAACTTCTTCATCTCCCAGTACCTACTGCAACCTACATCCTTCTGAATCTGCTTAGTGTATTCATCTCGTGGTCTCCCTCTACGAATTTTACACTCCATGCTGCCCTCCAATGCTAAATTTGTGATCCCTTGATGCCTCAAAACATTTCCTACCAACCGATCCCTTCTTCTAGTCAAGGTGTGCCACAAACTTCTCTTCTCCCCAATCCTATTCAATACCTCCTCATTAGTTACGTGATCTACCCACCCTATCTTCAGCATTCTTCTGTAGCACCACATTTCGAAAGCTTCTATTCTCTTCTTGTCCAAACTAGTTATCGTCCATGTTTCACTTCCATACATGGCTACACTCCATACAAATACGTTCAGAAACGACTTCCTGACACTTAAATCTATATTCGATGTTAGCAAATTTCTCTTCTTCAGAAACGATTTTCTTGCCATTGCCAGTCTACATTTTATATCCTCCTTACTTCGACCATCATCAGTTATTTTATTCCCTAAATAGTAAAACTCCTTTACTACTTAAGTGTCTCATTTCCTAATCTAATTCCCTCAGCATCACCCGATTTATATATATATATATATTAGTACTTTTCTTGGGCGAAGAATTTGCCTGAAGATGGTGAGTACGAAACTTGTCGAAACGTTGTCGCAGACCGACGCCTTCAGTCGGGTGATACCTAATGAAGGCTTCATCATTTTAATGCGCTGAGAAATCCTGAGTTTCCATGTATCTCGTCAGTCATTAGCTTAATAATTTGTTGGAGCGAAATAAATTGTAAAAGTTTTCTGCTGAGTATGGGCTCAGTCGCTTACCACTGCCGGATCTCCAGATCCTTGCTATCTCTAATAAAACATCAGATTTCTGTTTTTTCTTTGACGACTACGGTATTCTTGGCTTCTAATGTTTGTGTCAGCAACTACTGCTTCAGAGCTTTTACGGCGCAAACACCACAGAAGGCACACATCATTGTATAATATCATTTACACAGGCGTCCGCCTCCCGGTAGCTGAATGGTCAGCGTGACGGATTGTCAGCCCTCTGGCCCCGGGTTCGATTCCCGGCTGGGTCGTGGAACTTTCTCCGCCCAGGGACTGCGTGGTGTGTTGTCCTCATCACCATCCTTTCATCCTCATCGACTACAGGTCGCCGAAGTGGCGTCAAATTGATACACCGGCACCCGGCGAACGGTCTGTCCAAAGGGGGCCCTACCCTTACGATCAGATACATACATGTACATAGAACGCACCCAAGACAAGAACACTACACCCAACATATCGGTCTCTGTCCCAATATCGGTGACGTTCCAGATACTCTGAAGTTGACAATTGCTTTCCGGATTAAAGGAAAAGTGGGAAGACCAACCAGGGTAAACTCACAACGGGCGAGATACCACACTCGTCAAGTAGCGATCCCTTTCTACACGAGGAATTCATACGGCAGGCCGTTGAAAATACACAGGTAGAAATCTGTGTAACAACGGCTGGTTTTCTTTTATACTTTGGTTAGTTATGTGACATTGATCCTGGCACCGGATTTCGAACATCGATTCTCTCCTCCCGTTAGAATCATCTTCCCAGTCGTCAAATAACGTTGTACACAACATTCGTCTCTAGGTCGGTCGATGTCATGCTGTTTGTGGCGTGCCGATATTAAAATATCAAGCCAGATGGTCGGTCACAATGTCAACAAAACACGTCGCTATTCAATCCTGTTTTGCAACAAATCGTATAATATATTCCAAATGTACAAGACGCACTGGCAGAACTGCTATAGTCAAGAAGTTTGCGTATACATTTTAGCGGGCACTATAAACGGCCCAGTCATGGAGTGACACTTGAATTATTTATTTGTCAGTTTGTCCCCAGCAGATATACCAACACAGTGTCGCTGTGGAGCAAGGGTTTCTCGTGTGTGTCTGGAGACATCTCATAGATATAAATGCTTTTAACCCCGTATTAACAATGGCTTTGCACGGATCCTATCTACAATGACTTAAAAGAACAACGACTTTTTCCATTAAAACTCCACTCCGGTCATCAGACTTTTAAGACACAGGCTGTTACACATTGCACACGGAAATGAAATCGGTCTTTTAAACTCGGATTTTACCTCCCATAAACAATTTCCTCGGAGGCTGCCATAATTGTTTACGACTGCACATGAACTGACCAAAGAGACGGCATAAAGCTTAGGTATTTAAAAACAGCATTATAGGACAGTAACGGTACTGTTGGCCGTCATAAAAGTTGCAATAAAAGGGCGGTTAAAGCTAGAAACGATTTCTTCTGCCGTAACTCAGGTCAGACAGCAACTTTCTTCGGGTATTGTTCTGTGTTTGGTTTCCTGCAAAACTTCTTTTATCAAAACATGTCAACAGTTGTCAGACACTGCTTTAACTAATAAGACGGTGGTTTACTAGTCTCTCTCAGTTCCCCAACGCTCGTGACAACACAGTTAACCCTCAATGCTCTCACAGAACGGTAAGTTTATAACGGTAACTTTATATTGGTAAATTTATATTGGTGAAATCACCAGTCAGTTCTTCCTT
Source organism: Schistocerca americana (assembly GCF_021461395.2). NCBI lineage: Eukaryota > Metazoa > Arthropoda > Insecta > Orthoptera > Acrididae > Schistocerca > Schistocerca americana. The sequence continues at coordinate 49,391,950 of NC_060120.1, forward strand.
CATGTTGCAATTTAGTTCTTTGTAGCTTAGTAAGGAATACTGATTAGGCATACAACACAAAAGAATGACAAGAATTAAGAAACATGAAAACGGCAAGTCCTCTGAAGCTCTTAAGACTAAGAATCTCAGCTCCTTAAGGATCAAAATAGACCTATAGTGTACTGGTAAAAACGTTTCCTGAGACGATATCCATAATACATAATTGTAGGAAGAAGTAACGAATTACAGGGTGACAACTACTTAACTATATGACATAAAATTGTCTTGGGGGAGCGGTTTGTTTTAGGGCGTTCAAACTGCACGGTTGGCCGCGGGGTATGATGGTTATTAGTACACCCATCCACACGCGTCTTGTTGTTGTCGGCCATTTGCACGGAATATGCCACAGTACATCGTGCCTGAGCGTATAGCGATTGTCAAGGCCCGCTATGCGAACCATAACAGTCCAACAGCGACCCTGTGTTGGTATATCTGCTGGGGACAAACTGACAAATAAATAATTCAACTGTCACTCCATGACTGGGCCGTTTATAGTGCCCGCTAAAATGTATACGCACACTTCTTGACTATAGCAGTTCTGCCAGTGCGTCTTGCGACCGAGTTCAAGCTGAAGAAAACTGCCTCAAGTGTGATAACAATCAAGATTTGATTCGCAAGTTTGAGAGAACGGGTAACTTTCGTGATGGCAGTGTTGGCAATGTCGGTCGCCCAATAGGACGAAAACGCCTGAAAATATCGAGAAGACATGCGCTGTGCTTCATAACAACCCCAGGAAATCAAATGGTTTAAATGGCTCTGAGCACTATGGGACTTAACACCTGAGGTCATCAGTCCCCTAGAACTTAGAGCTACTTAAACCTAACTAACCTAAGTACATCACACACATCCACGCCCGAGGCAGGATTCGAACCTCCGACCGTAGTGGTCGCGCGGTTCCAGACTGAAGCGCCTAGAACCGCTCGGCCACACCGGCCGGCCCCAGGAAATCAATCAGACGAGCTGCACAACAGATAGGAATCAACCGGGAGACACTGGGACAAATTATTGTTGAAGATCGGCGTCTCTTCTTATACAAAATTCAAACAATTAGCCATTAAGCCTCAGGGAAATGAAACAGCGGTTGTGTTTCGCCAACACTATTGTCCTCAGAACTGATGAACAGGACTTTGATGTGAATACGGTGTGATTTAGCGACGAAGATCACTTTTATTAGCATGGGTTCGTCAGTAAGCAAAATTGGCGCATTTGGGGGACTGAAAAATCCGCATTTGGCCATGGAGATCTCTTCACCCTCAATGGGTGACTGTGAGGTGTGCGACGTCCAGTCACGGAAAAATCGGTGCGATGTTGCTTTATGGGACGGTGACTACCGAATGGTACACGAAGGTTTTGGAAGATGATTTCATCCCCATTATCCAAAGTGACCCTGATTTCGACAAGATTTGGTTCACGCAAGACGGAGCTCGACCCCATCAAAGCAGGAGAGCGTTTGATGTCGGGAAGGAGCACTTTGGGGACTGCATTCCGGCTCTGGGGTACCCAGAGCGCACTGGCATGTTCCTTGATTGGCCGGCACATTCTCCAGATCTGAACACATGCGACTCCTTTTTGTGGGGCTGTATTAAAGACAAGGTGTACAGCAATAACCCCAAAACCATTCCGGACGGTATCTACAGCATCGATGTTCCGACGTTTCGCTATTCGTCTGCACCACAACATCGCCAATGATGCCACGAACATGTAATAACCTAAATCAGAATATCTGTAGTGATATTTACATGTTGAGTCAAGTGTATGCACTCTGTAGTTGTAACTAATTTACAACCATTTTTTGGATATTTCAATAATTGTCACCCTGTAAAAATCTAATAATCAGATTTCTTTCGCCTGTTATAATGACATTAACATTTCGTGACGTAGATGTTGCTTAAAGGAAGCCCTCTGGTCAAATCACATCAATAGAGTACGCTCGGCCGTGCATGCTATTGTATTAGATCGAATAGCCATAAAACAAAGTGGCATGTTGTCACATAATGTATTGTTGTAGTACGAATAGCCATAAAACTAAGTGGCATATTATCACATAATATGGTACTGAACCGTTATTTCGAATCTTTCGGCTTACTAAAGTTGTGTTCAATCGAAAAACCAACAAGAAAACTTTCAAAGATCACCTCAGGCACAAAGTAGTGCTTCAGTTTCAAACCAGAACACATTCCACTGTAAAACAAAAGATACATTTCGGGAGCAGATATTTTGTTATGTCGTCTGTATTAGTGTAGTTTGGTACTTAATAGTACTTTGACCTCACCGACATGCGTGGATTTTTTAGAGTCATTGTGTAAGTATATATTGAAATAGTTGGTTTCATTTTTTTTCCTGGTCACATCCTGGAGGGGTGTTCGGCATATTACTCTGTATTTGGCAGTAATAGTGAACGAGGTGGTCGGATACCATTCCTGTAGCCAAACCGCCCCCGTCCCCCCTTCTCCATGATACGTTATCCCACGTCAAATTGGGAGAAAGTTTTCAAAATCCTTGCGAATCGTACAACTGATTCGAAAACTGGATAACAGCCCGGTATTCATCGTGTTGGATGCGAGAAGCCGACAATAATCCACGTGCAGGATGTCCGGCACACCGGCTCTTGTTAATTAAAAAGGCCCGGCTATCCTCCTCCGAATCACGGAAGCGAAGTGCTAACCAACACGCACCTGTCCGTGGAGGTGTGTTTCATTATTAAAATAAAATCTACAACACGACTTATAAACTTTCAATAATGGTTTCGGCCAAATTTCGCCAATTTTAGATTTAACGCTGGAATAATGACTAATGGGATGATTGGGTAAATGTACGAGGCCACCGGTACATTTATCACGAAATCTAAAATACGGAACTGTTACAATCTGAAGTTCCTAAATATAGGGGAGTAGAAGGAAAACAGTTTAGCAGCTGAATAAGGATGCGCTAAGTGTTGCTGCTTGTTATCTCAGCGCCACGGCGCATAGTGGCGAAGTTCTTGAAAGCCGTGAGAAACGAGCAGCTCGCGTGCAGTTCTCCTTGGGCACTCGCATGCTGCTCGCAGTCACGCTGTAATTTGAGTCCTTGACTTGAAAAGGGCAACTGTCTCTGAGCACGTACTTAGTTCTGCGCGTTAAGCGTTTTCCTTTTCCTGAAGTTACTAGAGTACTGTTTAAATCACATTACGGCATGTTGAACAGTGCAGAAGAACCTTTTAAACCAGCGATCGTCGATTCTTCTTCTGTAGTACCAAAAACGCTAAAACTAGCGGCTGCAAGAAATATACACACTTTGGAAATGTTTAAATATCTCAGTTTTCCGTCTGTGTTATCAATCACTGCAAATAATCTCGACTCTCTGATGAAGTAACATGTAACACCACTTTTTCTTTTGCCGACGGATTTCTTACGAAAAGGTACAGTATACTGATTTAAATTGACATAATTTCTTTGTACTCATAATATCCTTCCTTTTTACTATTATCAACCATCTATATTCACTGTTGTTGTTGTTGTGGTCTTCAGTATAGAGACTGGTCTAATGCAGCTCTCTATCGTGTTGTAATGGTTCTTTATTTACGTGACCATTACGGCACTCCAACCCCAGTTCTCGATGCCAGTAATATCGTACAACTTTTCTGCGAAGTAGCAGACATATTTTCGTGACAATATTCACATTTGGTTTTATTAATGTATAGGTACTTCGATGTATCGATATATTACAGTGATATGGTTCTTGTGTGTATTCATTTCTGTGAAACTGTCATAATCTTTGACTTACTTGTAACCGTTTTGGAGCGAATTCGCACAGAGCAGTCTTTGTTTCACTTTGCATCAGTTAAGCTGTTATTTCGCTTTGTGAAAGAACAGTCAAGTCTTGTGTTTGGTTAAAGTGGAAATTAAATATATGAATACTGATACAAAACTATTTTATTGATGATGTTACAATTAAGAACAAGTATATGTGAATTTACAAGAAGTTTAATAAAAATGTGGATCGTGAACGGCAAATCATATATTATTTCTACCATACCATTGTTCTGATCTGAGATTGTTTCATCATTAAGAAGTTCCTGAAAAACGCATTTGTTAGGTCTTCAAATATTGCTAAAATACAGATCTGGACCTTCTAGCAGTGAAAGTGGAGTCACCCTAGAATCAATAAGATGAGCCATAACAACTTCGACGAAATCTACGTGGGAATCCATTCAAGATAAGTGGCAAAATTAATGACTTTTATACAGTGACTTCATTATTTCCATTCCGACGATACCATCCACAGTCAATAACTTTGTTGTTGCCCGATAAAGCGAACATATGCTGCGTGAGCAACATTATTAATCTGATTTGTAACCTGCTTTACAAGTGGTGGTATTGTTAGACTGTGCACAAGCCTATTCATCTCCGAGTAACTACTGCAACCTGAATCTGCGTAGTGTATTCATCTCTGCGATTTTTACCCTCCAATGCTAAATTGGTGATTCCTTAATGGCTCAGAACGTGTCCTACCAACCGATCCCTTCTTTTAATCAAGTTGTGCCATAAATTCCTCTTCTCCTCAATTCTGTTCAGTAACTCCTCATTAGTTATGTGATCTACTGATCTGATCTTCAGCATTCTTCTGTAGCACCACATTTCGAAAGCTTCTATTCTCTACCTGTTTAAGCTATTTATCATCCATGTTTCACTTCCATACATGGCTACACTCCATAAAAATACCTTCAGAAACTACTGGCTGACACTCAACTCTACACTCAGTGTTAACAAATTTCTCTTCTTCAGAAACGCTTTCCTTTCCATTGAAAACCTACATTTTATATCCTCTCTACTTCGACCATCATCAGTTAGTTTGCTCCCCAAACAGCAAAACTCATCTACCACTTCAAGTGTATCATTTCCTAATGTAACCCCCACAGCATCAGCTAATTTCATTGGACTACACGATAAGGAGAGAAAAGTCATGGGATAGCGATATGGACTTATCCATATGGTGATAGTATCGCGTACACTAGGTACAAAACACACGGAATGGTAGTTGGAGCTAAACGCATGGGACATTCCATTTCCGAAATCGTTAGGGAATCAGTATTCCAAGAAACACAGTGTGAAAAGTCTGACGAGAATACCATATTTCAGGCCTTACCCTCCACCATGGACATCCCAGTGGCTGACTAACTTCGTTTAACGACCGACAGCAACGGCGATTCCTTAGAGTTGACAGTGCTAACAGACAAACAGCACTGCGTGAAATAGCCACAGAAATTAATGTGGATGGTACAGCAAACATATCCGTTAGGACGGTGCGGCGAAATCTGGCGTTAGCGAGCTATGGTGGCAGACGACCGACGCACAGCATCGTCTGCTGTAACTTTCGTGAGATGCTGACCACATGTGACCACATCGGTTGGGCACCAGACAGCTGGAAAACCGTGGACTGTTCTGGAGAGTCCCGATTTCTGTTGGTAAGACCTGATGGTAGGATTCGAGTATGGCGTAGACCCCACTATGCCACGGATATCAGTTGTCAACAAGGCACCGTGCAAACAGGTGGCGGCTCCAAAACAGTGTGGGCAGTATTTTGATGGAATAGACTGGGTCCTGTCGACCACCTCGACCGGTCACTGACAGGAAACGGCTATGTTCGGCAAACTGGAAACCATTTGTAGCCATCCAATGATTTCATGTTCCCAGTGACAATAGAAGTTTTGTGAATGTCACCGGCCACAGTTGTCTGAGATTCGTTTGAAGACCGTTCGGGACAATTCGAGAGAATGATTTGGCCACCTCGATCTCCCGACCTGAATCCCATCGCACATTGATGGAACATAGTCGAGAAATCAGTTTGTGCACAAATTCCTGCACTGGCAACATTTTCGCAAATATAGACGCAGTCAGAGGCAGCATGACCCAACATTTCTACAGCATAATTCCGACTTTTTGAGTCCATGCACTTCGAGTTGATGCACTACGTCGGGCCAAAGTATGTCCGCCACGACGTTAAAAAGTATCCCTTGACTTTTGACGTCTCGGTGTGTGTGAGTCTTTCAGTGTCGTAAATAATGTAACGTAATGAGTATCTCACAAGTCTAAGAAACTTTATTAAATTTATTTTGTTTCTGGAAATGGAAAACCCGTAAATGATAACCACTACATGACAAAGATCTTATTATGACATATCAATTTAGCGTTAGAAAATTTGCCTGCCACTACATACTATCGACCATCGCCATAACAGTCTCTCTCACACACGCGCGGACACATCAACCCACCCACCCACACACACACACTCACACACACACACACACACACACACACACACACACACACACAGACAAAGGTGAGCGTGCGTGCACAGTAGGAGAAATGGACTGGAGGAATGGAAACATAGGAACCAGTTATTGGAATGCACATGAATACTGAGTTACTGTGTATGGATTTATCACAGATCTCCAGAAGGCCAGAAGAAAAGTATTATCTTTCAGTCATAAAACTCAAAAAACAGTTAATTCGCTGTCAGATAATTCAGTGTTCAACCCAATAACTTGCGAAGTTGCAACTTAACTCCCCCAGACATTTTGAACAGAATTAAACACTTCAGTTTGTCTCATGATAATTCTGCACTATAACCGATGAAAAGTCTGCATAATTTCTCTTCCTAAGGCGTTGCTTCGTCCTGCTCGCCACCTATTCAGATAACTTGAAAGATCTTTGCCGAACCACGACCTAATGCTGGCCATATCCAGCTCCTGGTGGCACTTGCTTTCAAAGCTGGAGGGACCGTTATGTTCTTAAGCGACTCATGTACAGCACTAAGACCACAAATTCCGCATGTGGCGCTCAGTGTACAACTTCTGGAGTCTTTGCTGGCAGTCTGTGAAAGTTTAATCACGAATCTCATCTCTCTGCAGGAATTTGTAACTTCGGTAGTAATAACAAGCAACGAAGGAAGTCGTACACGACATACGAGTACATATCCATTTATAGTGCTTAAGTTCCAGGTTTCGTCTATTCCGCTATCACAACAGTGATTTTTACTTGGACGTGATTATATTAATAATCATGATAAATAACAATAAATATTACGAAATAGTTATTATCGATAAGCATAGTGGTATTATTTATATTTCAGTTCCTTAAACACCCAGTAAAATCAGATCAAAACCGAAGAATCTGAGTAAGAAGTAAGTTCGACAAATTTGCCATTCTACTAAAGATATCCAGCACGTATAGACTATTGAAACATAAGCTAATACGGCTTCGACAAAAGCAATAGTTTCAAGAAACTTCCAGAAAAATTTGAACATAATTGAGCTGGCTGAGAGGGTCTTTCATACCGAAGAGAAAGCCGTTGCAGAAACTTAACAGCACTAAAAAGACTTCATAAAGTAAACACGTGGCGGTAGGAGAAAGTGGATTTTCTGTTCACAAGGTGAATAACGACTCACACGCCTAAAGAGAGGTAGACATAACCAGTGAAATAAACACAATGGAACTTTGTAAATCTATGCTTGATAGTAATAATAATAATAATATTAATAATAATAATAATAACAGTGATCAGGGCCATAATAATAATACTCTTGAGGGCTTCTGGGTCAGTTCAAATGGTTCAAATGTCTCTGAGCACTATAGGACTAAACATCTGAGGTCATCAGTCCCCTAGAACTAGGCTGGATTCGAACCTGTGACCGTAGCGGTCGCGCAGTTCCAAACTAAAGCGCCTACAACAGGTCGGGCACCCCGGCCGGCTGTCAGTATTTTATCTCTTATGAAAGCAACCCATATTTACAAAACAGCAGTGAGATATAATATAACATCTCAAAGCTCGGGTTCACACTCATATAACTTTTTAAACGTCATCGTGATTCTCTTTGACAGTAAAATTATTTATTTAAAATTCACTATTGCAAATTTCAGCAGTGTGGTCATTATTGAGTGAAATGCTGCCAGCTGCAAAAATAGAGCATACATACAGTGTGATATTTATATCATGACATGTTTACAGTATTTATACAGTAAATGCAAAAATAGCATATTACTCACATTATGCTTCAGCACATGCGAAACCTTATGAAATAGTGATATATATGGTGACATTTTCATCTGTTTTTTATTTAACTGCAACAGCGCGTCGTCTACATTAACCGGTGTTATCGCTTTCGACACAAATCGTAAGAAATCAGTACACGTGTAGACTGCACAAATGAAAACTGGCTATTAGAGGGGATAATACACATACACACGTGAGAAATCATATGTTATCTGAGTGGCTTAATTTCAGTTCTAAACTAGCTGACATAAATTCAGGGTTCTAATTTATAACATAACCATACGATTTAAGGTAGGGAACCGGAAATTTATTTACCATGGTCTGGCGTAACATACCGAAAGTCGTCAGCCCTATAAGGCTCCAAAGCGTCTTGCATGTTCATAACCTCTAGCAAACGTGGTAATCATATACACCACGGTGCTCGTCTTTGCATAGCAACTGATTTATGAATATGAATCTCGCAAATGCACAAACCGTCCTTTGCAACTTTGTGTACATGTAGATTGAAGTAATAAATTAATTAAATTAATAAAAGGTTATATAAAATAAAACAGGTATGTGCTCTATGTTAGTTTCGACTTCATACAGAACAATACTCATACAGAAATTGTAATATTGTGAACGGCGTTAAAAAATTTAAATCGGGACTTATTGACACAATGTCATGAAGTCGACTCTCACTGTGTGTGTTCAATATGAAATTGTATAGAAATTGTGTTCGCGGGTGCTTTCCGACTACCGCAACTAACTCTTTCTGAAACCACTTTATGAAAACACGTCTTGTCATCCAAGTATTCTTTGAATGCAGGTAAGTGAAATATAGGGGGACATGTTTACACACATTAAATATTTTGGAATTTTATTTGTTTCTGTATAAAGGGGTTTCAGATTTTCAGTACCCGACTTTCTTATGACAAAGAGACTGCTACACTCTACATTAATGCGATGATTTATCATGCTTATACACTTCGTGACGTATTTTTGTCGTGTAAATCAAAGTGAAATTTTGAAGCTTGGGCTTTAATAATTGTCTCGGAATGTGGGGTACCTTCGCTGTCCTTCTCAAATTCTGTTCATTTTCTGTCCATTTCTTTTTCACTTGCAAAATGTATTTACAAAGTTTGCAGTTTTTCTGTCTTCTTTCAGCCATATAGTTATTGTTCCTTCAATTGCAATTTCTGTATCATCGTCCTTCATACGATAAATAATTTTTATTTTATCGCGTACATATACGACTTGCTTTTCGTTTCCTCGACATCAGATCAAGCTTACAGGAATCTAGGCAGTTAATGAACAATGCATGACATGCATTATGGTGGTGCTCATTTCGATTATTGTGTAGCACTGTTACATAGTCATTTTACTGATTGTGCCACTACCTTAACCGTGCGTGGTACGTTCAGCTTTCTGTACCGTAACACTCCTGTCATAAACTTAATAACACGATAACAAGTTGAGTATTGTTGCCACCATCAGTTTCTCTTTACATTATTGATTTAAAGGCTTGATTGTGGGGATAAGTGATACGCTATTAATGCTACATGTGATATACAATAAGCAATAGGTTGTTGTTCTTGACAACCTTTGAAACTACTGACATCCGCTTTACGATTCAACGCTTCTCTAGGGACACTGTGTGCCTGCAACCTCACTTAACAGAAACGCACCATTTTTCAGTGCAGCGTGACCGCAAATTATGTTGATGTGTTCATCTTGGGATCACAGAAGACTATCAAAAATCAGCCGGCGAAATTTGGATGTGTTCTGCGGCAGAAAAGGGAGTTTATTTATTCGAAGCTCTCCTGTTTCGCACTTTCCTGTGGCGTGATCATTGGAGGCTGTGACTATGACACAAGCGTTAGTAACCCCCACCCCCACCTCACCATCACCACCACCGCCACCATTTTGTCAACATCAACACCTTCAGTGCCACCTCACACATTTGTTGGGTGCTTTAAGATGTACAACCTATGACGGACTCCGAGGCAGCTGCCGCAAGACAACACCTCCACACCCTTCATGAAAGTTACGCTGTCTGTTGCTCTAGTCCCTGCTTGTGTTTACATGGAATCTGAGGGGTGTCAAAGGGGTTTCCTGCCTGCAGTCACTAGAAACCCATCACAGGTGGCCTGTGTATAGGCACATTTATTAAATGCTCAACAAAGGTTCGCCGGTGGCTCTGAAGGCGTTGCCGAACTGGGCAGTCTTAGAGAACTTAAAAATATTCAAATGTATGTGATTTCCTAAGAGACGAACCTGCTGAAGTCATTGGTCCCTAGACGTACCCACTACTTTAACTAACATAAGCTAACTTTTGCTAGGAACAACACACACGCCCATGCCCGAGGGACGACTCGAACTTCCTGTGGGAGGGGCCGCGCAATCCGTGATATGTCACCTCAAACCGCGCGGCCACTCTGCGCGGCGTAGACAGCTCTTTGCCGTATTATTCACATATATGTCAATATTGTACCGCCTTGCGATTAGGCCACGGGACGGGATAAAACAGGCTGAAAAAGCATAAACATGCGTGTTGCTTCTGATCACGTTTAGAATTCCCCGAGTGGCTTTGAATAGTCGCTAGTGATCCCGCCTCGTATACCAGAGCATGATCTGCGATCATGATATACCATAAACCGTGCTATGACATTCGACTGGGTAGCAGGCCCTCCACAGTCCACAGGAACGATTGAAATGTGGGGAGGGTCTCAGCAGTACCAAAGATTGTCACGACGCTCGTCTTCTTACTAAGCGACTGCGAACTGTGGTTTTCGACTGTGAAATGCGTGAGAATCAACGCCTCAAGGGAAAGTGCCGTTTTACTCTTGACGTATATGCCACCTCTGTCAATTCTGAGTGGCGGTGAGTCTGAAATGCTTTGCAGAGACACTTATAAGAAAACCGTATGGCTCAATACTGGGTGTCGCCGTTCCGCCCTCCAGTGCAGAGGCCTCAAAAGAGGGGGTAAAATGTAGTTATGAGTGGGTACAACGACCTTCCTATTATGTGACACCTCCACTGTGGCATTGGACAGAATTTTGATGCGATGTGGTGCTAATGTGGCATCATGACCTACCATGAACCTGTCATTAATTCTAAGTTCGCTGTTGTTTTTCGCACCTGTCGATACTCATTGCTCGAAATGTCGCCCAGCCCCTGGGCGACGCCTCAGGGCTTCATAATTTCGTACCATTACATACGAATAATTGTTTATCGACGCTAAATAGCGGGCTGTTCCTCGCCAACCTCTCTGGTCACCAGAATAAAATACCTTTACCCTCAGCAACTTACATGCGAACCTAAACTGTTTCTATTTTAAAACTTTCATTTTTATTTTGATCACTGTTTCCTCAGGAACGGTGTTAGAGAATATGCTTGAGACCTCATTGTTGATCCCCAGTCGGCTTTGACCAATAACGTAATGCGTGATGTTATTTTCTTTGTGCCGCAGATTAGAGTCAATGAACGTTAAATATTTTCTCTGGATTTCCTCGTTACGCGCGTATATTAAAAATTAGTTGTAGTTTGTTTTATTTTTATACTGTAAATTTGTCTTCGGCATCTTTTGTTAATGAAAATAGTCGTGATTTATAAGATCATGATTTCTCACTCAATTGCTTTTTGTTATGGACGAGTCAATTGTATCCCCAGCGAAAACTATCCTTCAGAAAATGACTGACCGTAAATCAACTATAAGATTTTTGCAGACATTGGGCGTTATTGCAGATGTTTGCAAGTGTAGTGTTTGTGGAAATTAAATGGTTCTGACAAAGGTTCCATTATCACGAACTTCGACGGATACGTGTAGAGGTGCAGAAAAAATAATGTATGGAGATACACACGCAGGGAAACGTGGTTCGAAAGACAGAAACTGAATTTAAAAGCAATAATCATGTTAACCTACTATTTTTGCTATCAATATTCTTGCAAATCTGTCATGCACGAAGCAGGGGTTTCGTGTGGCACTGTAGTTGACTGGTTTTCATTTTGTAGAAAAGTCTGCGGGGAATTTATAAAGTATAGGGGATCATTGAGAGGCCAGGGGTTACAGTTGAAGTAGATGAGTCATATTTTGGAAAGAGAAAGTACGAAAGGAGACATGAAGTTGTGGGGCTTTGGGTTTCAGAAGTAGTAGTTTCTGGAGGAGATTTTGCTGCTGTTGTATTTAGGGTCGTACCAAATCCTACAAAGAAGTGTTGACATCTTTAATAGAAGAATATGTGGAAGAAGGTTCCGTAGTTATGTCGTATGAGTTACCTTCGTACACAGGGTTGGGTGAAAATGGTTCTTATCATATTGTCGTGAATCACAATATTCAGTTTAGAGATTACAAGATGGGGGGGGGGGGGTATGTACCAGTACTATCAGGGGTCATTGGAGGAGTTAAAATCTGTTGTCGTGGAGGGGAGGGGGAATGGGAGGGAGAAGAGAAGGATTTCTGTGTTGGAAAGGCCATTTGCATGAATACTGTTGGAGGAAGAGTATTCCAAATGTTATTGTGTATTTCTTGGATTTATTTTTGTGGAAATTAAATAAAGCTGCCGCTCAGTACCTGTGATTTTGTAGACTGTCATGTGCGCCTGCAACTGCGCGAAATATTCTCGCCATTCTTCTCGTGATGCATCAAAAGCACGGAAAGGTGGTGCTGCCTGTGCTTGTTCCTTTTGTGTTGGAGGATTAGCCGCTTGTTTGGCGATTGCTTCCACCAGATTTTGTATTTGCTGACTCTGTAACAAGATCAACTGTTGTAAGTCGGCAGACATAGTGAACACAAATTAAACCAGCCCCCAAACTTTTATCGCTATAACTAGTATAACCAGAAACAAGTTGAACCAGCCCTGCACACGAGTTCGGAAGTCCTTGTCGCCAGTTTTGTGGCGGTGTTCGTAGCGACAAGCAATTCGCTGTAGAAACGGCTTACGAAGTCACCGCCACACTTTTAATAGCGGGCCGACCGGTTCGCTGGAACAGTGAACAGAAAGATGAAAACCCAAACACTCTGATTAATTAAAAGTCGGTACTTATCTTTATTAACGAAGATTCAGCAACAGTAGTGAACTTCGTGTCTACAGAAATCTGTCTAGTTCGAGTCGGAGCGGCTAGGTCAGCGTCGGCTGACGACAAACAACAACTCTGCTGCGATGAACACACAACTGACTAGCAAGTACACAATTCGGTGGCGAGTAGACAACTGAGCGGCGAATACAGAACTGTCTTAGCGCTCGCGACTCCAGCGCTTAAGAAACCAGAAGCCAGCGGTGGCGCGCGCAGACTTGCGGCGATTTCCTGTCTCGCTGGCGCTGCTTATGCGGACGGCGTCCGGACTTTGATGCTGCCAACCTTTTTGGCAGCGGGCTCGGGTGGCACTCCTCCCCCCCAAATCGCCGCACCGTCGTTGAATAATGACGTGGCGAGCGTCGACGGCGGAGGAGGGGTCTGGCCGCAGGCGTAGCGGACGAGACCGGGGCGGAGACTGTTGTCGGTGGCAGTCCTCGGTCCGCACCCCAGCATTGGCTGCGCGGGGCCTCGGGAAACACCGACTGAAAACCGAGGTCAGGGTGCACGCCTGTGACCACGGGCGCAGCTTCTGGTACTGGACGCGACGGGGCGTCGGGACCCACGAAGAGAGGCAGCGTCTCCTGACGCTGCGTCGACGGCTGCTGAGTGGGCGCCGGACAAGGCGCTGCGGTGTCAGACTCCTTGGGGGTGCCCAAGGAAAGCGGCTGCAGGACAGGCTGCACAGCCACCGCTTGGGACGGCGGCCCGGCTGAGGGGTCGACGGCCATCAGCTCCGAAGGCGGTGGCGACTGAAGAGGGACCGCAGGCGCCGGAGCAACCACCTGGGGCGCTCCCGGATGAAGCTGCGCGGGAGGCATCAACGGGACGGGCTGTCGGCGTGGTAGCGGCGACGGCTGCTGCTGCTGCTGCTGCCCTGGGGGCGGCAGCGAAGTCGGAAGGCGCGGCTGGAACCCGCCGCGGACCAAATCTGTGGACAAAGAACGAGCGGCAGAATCCGGGCGGCCAGCGCGGCGCAACTGGTCCTGATGCCTCCTGTGCACCCCAGTAGCACCTTGAACAGTATAAAAACCGCGACCCAGGACACTTATCACGGTACCACGTTCCCAACGACGGCGACCGTGATAAACTCTGAAAAAAACGGCGTCGTTGCGCTGAAAACGCGTGCGATGCTCAGAAGCGGCGGGTCGATCCGGGGGGTGCAACAACCGTAGTAGGGTGCGATGACGACGGCCGTGGAGAAGCTCCGCAGGCGAAGGGCCGTCGCGTGGCGTGGTCCGGTACGACGACAGGAACGTGATGAGGGCCCGCTGACGAGAGTGCGTAGCACGAAGGCGGTCCATATGATCCTTGAATGTGCGTACAAAACGTTCCGCTGCACCATTCGATTGAGGGTGGAACGGCGGAGTAAGAACATGGCGAATGCCATTGGCAGAACAAAAACTTTCAAATTCAGCAGAGGTAAATTGTGGACCATTGTCAGACACTAAAACTTCTGGAAGACCCTCAATACAAAAAATTGAAGTCAACGCCTCTATAGTTTGTGCAGACGTTGTAGACTGCATGGGCACAACAAACGGAAAATTACTAAATGCATCTATCACGATGAGCCAACGAGAATTCCAATATGGACCAGCGAAATCAATATGTACTCGCTGCCAGGGACCGGCAGGGCGTGCCCACTCAAAATAGCATTGAGGCGGAGCAGCGTGGTGTTCGGCACACGTCGAACAATCTGTAGACATCTGCGTAATCTGCTTATCAATGCCGATCCATGTAAAATGACGGCGGGCAAGCTGCTTGGTGCGGACCACTCCCCAATGACCTTGATGCAACAAGTCGAGGACCTTGGATTGGAGCACTTGGGGAACCACTACACGAAGCTGGTCATTCTCGGTGCGCAACAGCAAAACTCCGTGCGAAACAGACAACAGATGACGTTGCGGATAATAGCGACGAACCACAGGATCCGATATGTCCTTGGCCTTGGACGGCCAACCACGTTGAACAAAACGTAATAGTAAACTCAGATGAGGATCCGTAGCTGTCTCACGTGCCACCTGACGATAATCAATCGGAAAATCCCGGAGGGATTGATGCTCATCGGCGTCAATCTGATGGCAAGAGTCGTCAGAGGAATCGAAGACATCATCCGCAGCAATCGGCAATCTAGAAAGCGCGTCGGCGTTTGCATGCTGAGCTGTAGGGCGATACAGCATCTCATACTGGTATTGTGATAACAAAAGAGCCCAACGTTGTAGTCTCTGAGCTGTCCGCTGAGGAACTGGTTTCGACGGATGAAACAGTGACGTCAGGGGCTTGTGATCTGTTACTAAATAGAATGGTCTACCATAGAGGTAGTGATGGAATTTTGTGACACCGAACACAATAGCCAACGCTTCCTTGTCCAATTGGCTATAATTACACTGAGCTTTGTTTAGCAATTTAGATGCGAACGCAATAGGACGTTCGGTGTTACCGACTCGGTGAGACAACACAGCACCGAGGCCGAAAGAAGAGGCATCACAAGCTAACACCAGAGGCTTGTTAGGGTCGTAATGGACCAGACAACGATCATTCAATAAAGCCTCTTTAAGCTGCTGATAGGCTGATTGGCAATCAGCTGATCACACAAACGGAACATTCTTACGGCGGAGACGATGCAACGGTGCAGCAATCTGTGATGCATTATGTATAAACCTAATATAATATGTCAATTTGCCAAGAACTGCTTGCAATTCCTGCAGATTGCGAGGGGCGGGCAAATCACGAATAACTGCTAAATGTGACTGGGAGGGATGAATGCCTTGAGCATTAATAACATGTCCCAGATACTCCAACTCCGTAAGGAAAAATGAACATTTATCGATGTTGCAACGTAGGCCTGCCAGAGACAACACTGTAAACAAACACTCCAAATTACGGAAATGTTCAGCAGGCGTCCGACCGGACACAACAATATCGTTTAAATAGTTGCAACACGATGGCACATTAGCCAGAAGTTGTGACAAAAAACTCTGAAAAACAGCTGGAGCTGACGCACAACCAAAAGGCAAACGCAGAAAACGGAACAACCCCAACGACGTGTTTATGACAAAATACTGTTGTGATTGCTCGTCGAGGGGCAATTGCAAATATGCTTCACGAAGATCAATTTTGGAAAAGAAACGAGCTTCCCCTAACTTATCCATCAGCTCGTCCGGTCTAGGCAAAGGAAAAGAATCAATGACAGTCTGAGGATTAACTGTCGACTTAAAATCAGCACACAAACGTAACTTGCCAGACGGTTTCTTTATAATAACTAAGGGGGAAGCCCACTGGCTCGCTGAAACGGGTTGAATAACACCGTTGTTTTGCCAACGACGAAGTTCATCTGCTACAGGTGCCCGGAGGGCGTGAGGCACTGGGCGAGCACGAAAAAATCGAGGCTGAGCATTATCTTTTAACGTAATATGAGCGGCAAAGTTCGCAGCACAACCTAGTTCGTCTTTAAATATGTCACTGTACTGTTTACACAAATCGGTTATGCTGTCTTGAGGAACAACAACAGAATTAATTTGCAACACATTGTCTTGGATAGACAGGCCAAACAAGTCAAAACAGTCTAATCCGAAAATGTTTACACTGTCTGTAGCGCGGAGCACTGAGAATGAAACTGTTTTTGTATTGCCACGGAATGTGGCTGGCACGCTACATACACCTAACACAGGAATTTGTTCGCCACTATAAGTAGCCAAAGAATGTTTTGCCGCTGAAAGTTTAGGGCGGCCGATAGCCGCATACGTAGCACTATTTATGAGAGTCACAGACGCACCAGTGTCTAATTGAAAATTGAAGGTCTTATCCTGGATGCGTAGCTTCACAAATAGTTTATTACACTGTCTCTGGATCGGTGCAGTGGAGGCGGAAGACACAAAATCAGCGCGTTTAGCACGTGTTCGCTGCTTACGACAACTCGTGGGTTGGGCGGGTGGAACAACAACTCCCGCTTCACTTGCAGTCTGTACATTACTTTTTACAGCGTTTGAATTACGCTTGGGTCGCATAGCAGAGGGCTGGGTGGGTGGCGTATTGCGAACAAGTTTATTACCCACACGAACCGTGGAAGAGTCTTTAAACGCGACCTTCCGGGCGGGCTGGCTTTGAAGAACATGAATATCCATGGGCTGGGCAGCACTAGAATTCTTCTTGCGTTTACGCAAACATACAGTCTGGATGTGTCCTTTCCTTTGACAAAAGTGACAAACCGCGTTTCTTAACGGGCAACGTTCACGAGGATGAGCAAGAACACACTTAGGGCAAGACTTAACTCTATCATTTTGCACACGTGGCTGACGAATGTGTTTAACATGACGCGGCCGGCTAGTGTTTACAGTCTGACGCTGCCGGTGGGGCCGCGGGCGTGACATAACTTGCTTAGCACAGGCAATTTGAGAAATACATGGCTGATCTAACTCACACTCAGCATAGTCAAAAGTATCTTGGGCTTCAATGATGTTCATCACAGCGCTCGCGACTCCAGCGCTTAAGAAACCAGAAGCCAGCGGTGGCGCGCGCAGACTTGCGGCGATTTCCTGTCTCGCTGGCGCTGCTTATGCGGACGGCGTCCGGACTTTGATGCTGCCAACCTTTTTGGCAGCGCGCTCGGGTGGCATTACTGGCTAGGATATAACATTTATGATAATAGCAAAATGTACAAAGCTCGTTTTGTTAGTTAGGTGTTGGTAGGTCTGACACGTTTTTCTTGTTTTACGTTGCGTTTTTTATGTTACTGTACTATGCGACTGCTACATTTGTGGTATCTCTGAGGGGAGGTTTTTCTGTCGTTTTAATATTTTTTTGTTACAATGGTGTGCCGCGGGGGTTTTCTGTGTCCTTGTCTGGGAGTTTATGTGATTAACTCGTGGTGTCATTGTTTCTTATTATTTTAAAAGTTTGCGTGTTGTTGAGGGCGAAGGTTAAGGAAGAACTGATTTGGGTAATACCTCTTCCGTGCCTGGCAGTTTGTGTTTCTTATTAATTTTTCATTTGTTATTCTTCATTTTTCGTATTTCGCTACAGTTTGACCTTTTAACATTAATATTTCTTGTTATGTCCTCATTTTGTTCTTCTTGTCAGCCTCTATCTTTCACTCCTTTGGAAGTTTTTATGTTGTAAGTTCCTTTTTATGTGTCCACTGTTATGTTTTCCTTTCCGATGTTTTTTCAATACTTCTTTAATTTTACTTTCATTCCTTATGTATCAATTGTACTGAGTGTTATTTTGGAGCTACTGCAGCTGGTGTCATTTTCGTGTTGTATAGCTATTGGTTCCAAGGTTTGGTCATTTCTGCGTTTAATTTTTTTTTTAGTGTGCAATAATGTGTGTAAGGATTTTCATTTTTTGAAAGTCTACTTGTATTCTCTAGTTTTTGTTCTTGTTACGATGGCACGTTTTAGTAACCGTGTATATAAGAAGAGGAAGAACATAGGGAAAAGAAAATTAACACTAATACCAAGTTGCGATACTACAATGAATAAGAGCGCGGAAAATCGTCTCTTTGCTGTTTACCGTTTCGAATTAGTTCAGTGTTGCGCCTGTTGTTGGTAGTATTATACTTCTTGTGTAAAGCGGGTAATATGCAGTATGTACAAGAATCAGGAGGGAACAATAAAACCAATTTTTTATGACTTAGCATAGCCAGAATTGTTACACAAATGTCTACACGGAAAGACGCAGAATCCTAATGAGAGCGTAAACAATCTGATTTGGAAAGTGATTCCTAAAAGGGTGTTTGTAAGCATAAAAACACTGCACTTTGGCATTTATGATGCAATAGCAACCTACAACCAAGGGAACAGTGTGAAGTGTGAAGTTCTGAAGGCATTAGGATTTACAGCTGGGGTGAACACTGTACGAGCACTAAGAAATATTGACAGAGAAAGGATAAGAGGAGCAGAAAGAAGAGAAAGGCATATGAAGTGTGATGGAACAACAGGCCAGAAAAGAAGACAGAAGAGGAAGCTTTTCGAGGATGAAGAAGAAGACCCTGATAATCCATCCTATAGTGCAGGAATGTATTGAGAAACTTTGATAGCCATTTCCCGATTTTTTCGAATATAAGGAACATTTTCTCAAAATCCACTCAAGCTAGAGAGATGAAATTTGTATACAGAACTCCTAGTGGTCAAACTTACATTGTAACACAGCTATTTGGCAATATGTTCAGTAGTTTCACTTCAGTTTAGTTATAAAGCAATTATTTGTAATAAAATTTGGGTCATTAATAAAAAAAATAATTGGAAGGAAACTAGAAAAGATAGTAAAAACTCCCTCTGTTATAACTGAAATACTAAGCAACTCTATATGTAAAAAAAATTCAAATTTTTCTATTTGGTAATTTATTCATAAATGTTCCTCAAACTTAGTGATTTTAACATGGGCAGCATAGCCACCTCCGGCTCCCCTTAACTGTTAAGATCATCATTCCCAAAGCTTACACACTACTTAACTTAAAGTATCCTACGGACGAAGACACACACCGATGCCCGGGAAAGGACTCGAACTTCCGCCGGGACCAGCCGCACAGTCCATGACTGCAGCGCCTTTGACCGCTTGGTTAATCCCGCACGGTGGTGCTTTGGTGACAGGAGCAGTTGGGTATGACTTGAGGTAGTGATTAAGAAAAACATGACGGCACAGTGGTTCCTCTAGGACATCCTATGTGCCACGTCACCGTATGGTTTTGTAGTTTTTCAACAGTACAATGGTGGAACACACAGGACACATGTTTTTATGAACTGTCCGCGTGATGTTGAGATACTGACGTGGCTAACATGATCCACATATGAGTCCCCGTTAGGACATGTGTGGACCAGCCCTAACGCCAATTCACTCCCACTGCCAGTACCCAGGATATCTAGAACCAGTTCAAGAGCTGAGGGCCCCCTAGACACATGAGACGATACCACGGAATTGTGACACTCTCACTAACTGAATCGGTGCATGTATCCAGCCCAGAAAGCGTGTCTGCATTGTGACCGATGTCGGTTTCATCAAATCGTCTGATATGAGTATGTCGGCTACAATAGGAGCCAGTCAGTTCCTATACGCATATATACATAATACATCATTTTACTCATATCTGAATATGGTTTTTATGAAACTGAACAAAGTTACAAACATGTGAAATCTTGTCCATTCATTGTGATTTTATGAAAAAAAAAGACAAAGGGAGCATATGCCAGTTTTTCTTTGCGTAAGTAATGGATTACGACTGGGACGTGGACAGACAAGTGAGAAAGACGTAATATTGACTTTATTATTAACAGTCTCTTACACAGTTTATCCGGTATTAGAACCAGGGACGTCGACGAGATGCTTCATCCGTAAAACGACATGGTCAGCAGTTGCTCGCAATACATTTACGGAATATGAGCGACGTGTTACCGTGCATGCTCTTCACATGAAGTAGAAACCGAACGTGTCCTTGGTAGACGCATTCTTTTAAATATCCCAGAATCAAAAGTCACGTGGATCTATGTCACGTGATCTTGCTCGCCATTCCTCTGCAAAACCTCTACAGTTAACACGTTCACGGAAAGCTGCATTAAGTAGATCTTTCACTGGTCCAGCGACATGAGGTGTTACCCCATCTTGCAAGAAAACAGTGGTTCGCACTCAGTTGCGCTCTTCCGGAGCGGGAATCACATACTGTACAAGGAGGGTCTTGATAAAGTGCAGACGTCACGTCACACCTGACACGCCCTCGGGGCGCATTCTCTCCAAAGAAGAACCGACCGTGAACGAAGGTGCTTGTGATCCAACCCACACATTGAGACCTGAGTTTCTCCGGGCGTATACAACTTTCAAATAACTTCCGGGAATTCGGCCAGGTAACACTTTCAGCGACCGCCGATATTTCGGCGGGAGAACACCCCGCCATTTTCAAGGCAAACTGCAACGGACAGGCGGCGTACATGCAAATTTAATACCTCTGTTCTCCGACAGAGGCAGGAAAGATAACACACACACACACACACACACACACACACACACACTGAACACTAGTGCCACCAAAGATGACCAAAGTCAGAGCTATCGATAGTGAGACTATGAATTCGCAGGTGAGGCAGCATTGACTCTGTTCCTCTGTTTTTTGACAAGGGAGAGAGCCGGATTCCAAACAGAGTTTAAACAGAAACCGCCATCCCTGTTAACGAGGTTGATCGCTAATTTAATCTCAACTGCCTCCCTAATGACACTGTCCCAATAGCTGGACGTGCATGCCAATATCTCGGTGTTATAACATGGGGTGACCAGTATCCAAGCAATGTTCGGCAATAGCAGATCTATTTGGCTGCTGTAATCGTGTGTGCCGT
The DNA here is from genome assembly GCF_021461395.2 of Schistocerca americana. NCBI lineage: Eukaryota > Metazoa > Arthropoda > Insecta > Orthoptera > Acrididae > Schistocerca > Schistocerca americana. The sequence goes on from NC_060120.1 coordinate 49,413,396, forward strand.
TTATGCTCAGTACATCTGTCCTCCACGGTCCTGATAGTTTGACCAATATATGCCATGCCGCAGCTACAAGGAATACGATATACACCCGCCTTACTCAGTCCAAGATCATCCTTAACGGAACTCAAAAGTGCTCTAATTTTATATGGAAGTCGGAAAACACATTTCACATCGTATTTCCGTAAAATACGACCGATCTTATTGGACGTGTTTCCTACGTAAGGCAACAAGGCAGTAGACTTAGGTGTTGACTCAGAATTATCATCAATCACCCGATGTACAGTTGGTCGATAGCGCAACGCACGTTCAATCTGTTTATCACTATAACCATTTTGACGTAATGTAACTTCAAGATGGGACAGCTCAGCTGGCAAAGTCTCAGCGTCAGAAACGACATGTGCCCTGTGTACCAAGGTACGAAGTACCCCTTCACGCTGAGCCGAATGGTGACAACTATTAGCTTGTAAGTACAAGTTGGTGTGAGTACGTTTCCTGTAGACTGCATGTCCCAAAGATCGGTCATCCTTCCTCCTAACCAACACGTCGAGAAAGGGAAGGCAACCATCCTCTTCCACCTCCATCGTAAAACGAATGTTCGGGTGGTTCGAGTTCAGATGTTCTAGAAAGACATTCAAATTCTCCCTACCGTGAGGCCAAACAACGAAGGTATCGTCGACGTATCTAAAGAAACAGGCGGGTTTTAAAGGCGCCGACTCCAATGCACGTTCCTCGAAGTCTTCCATAAATAAATTTGCGATCACAGGAGACAACGGACTACCCATCGCAACTCCATCTGAATGCCCGTGATACTGGTCATTAAATAAAAATTAAGTGGATGTCAACACACGCCTAAAGAGATTAGTTAAATCAGCAGCAAACCTGGCTTCAATTAACCGCAACGAATCAGACAGAGGAACACGAGTGTAGAGAGAGACCACATCGAAACTCACTAAAATATCAGAGTCATTCAGCCTCAGTCCCTCCAAACGACGTATAAAATCAGCTGAGTTCCTGATATGATGTTCACACCGTCCTACTTGTGGACTCAACAGAGAAGCAAGATGCTTGGATACACGATATGTTGGAGCGCCGATGTTACTCACTATAGGACGGAAAGGAACCCCTTCCTTATGAACCTTTGGAAGGCCATATAACCTAGGGCGAACGGCACTATAGGTGTTAAGCCTCTTGATTGTGTCCTACGACAAACCACTTTTCTTCAGGAGGCTGTTGGTCTTTCTCTCAACACTTTTCGTGGGGTCAGCATCGATTCTGCGATACGCTGAATCAGATAGTAAACGTTGCATCTTTTGTACATAATCATGTTTATTTAAAACAACGGTGGGATTGCCCTTGTCAGCAGGTAAAATAACAATACTGGGATCAACTTTGAGAGAGCGTAAAGCAGCCCTCTCTGCTGCTGTTACATTACTCTTGGGTGGACGAGCCCTAGTCAAAACACGGCATGCCTCCCTGCTAACATCCTCTGCAGCGTCAGGAGGTAGTTTGCAAACTGCCTGTTCAATTGAACTAATAAAATCAACTACCGGCAAATTCTTCGGAGTGGGTGCAAAATTTAAACCCTTCCCTAGCACGGATAAGGTTGCGTCGTCAAAAGATTTCTCTGTGAGATTTATCACAGAACGTCGAGATATAATATCCGACTCCGCGTGATGAAAACGTTCAAACTTTGCCAAATGCCGGGCAGTAACGGAGATGTACTCCCAGTCAGCTTGGGTCCATGAGGCACCGTCCAACCAATCCCAAGTGAAATCAGACACTTCAGATGCAACCATTAAATGAAAATGATTCAATTCTTTGCAAACAGAATCCAAACGTCGACGAGTAAAACGAATCCTTTCGCGAACAAGAGCCAAGCCAGCACGTTGCTTGATACGATTGGCGGCAGGAGAATTAATATGGTGCACATCCTTAGCAAATGTTGGGACATGATTTTCATCACGACACCTCAATAAAAACGACAAAGCACATTGGAGTCTAACTCGACAGCTACGAAGTTTATCCAACTTACGTAAACACCGATACATTTCCTCCCCGTAGAGGTAAACAATGTGAGACCTGAGTTTCTCCTGGCGTATACAACTTTCAAATAACTTCCGGGAATTCAGCCAGGTAACACTTTCAGCGACCGCCGATATTTCGGTGGGAGAACACCCCGCCATTTTCAAGTCAAACTGCAACGGACAGGCGGCGTACATACAAATTTAGTACCTCGGTTCTCCGACAGAAGCAGGAAAGATAACACACACACACTGAACACTAGTGCCACCAAAGATGGCATGTACGCCGCCTGTCTGTTGCAGTTTGCCTTGAATATGGCGGGGTGTTCTCCCGCCGAAATATCGGCGGTCGCTGAGAGTGTTACCTGGCTGAATTCCCTGAAGTTACACTCCTGGAAATTGAAATAAGAACACCGTGAATTCATTGTCCCAGGAAGGGGAAACTTTATTGACACATTCCTGGGGTCAGATACATCACATGATCACACTGACAGAACCACAGGCACATAGACACAGGCAACAGAGCATGCACAATGTCGGCACTAGTACAGTGTATATCCACCTTTCGCAGCAATGCAGGCTGCTGTTCTCCCATGGAGACGATCGTAGAGATGCTGGATGTAGTCCTGTGGAACGGCTTGCCATGCCATTTCCACCTGGCGCCTCAGTTGGACCAGCGTTCATGCTGGACGTGCAGACCGCATGAGACGACGCTTCATCCAGTCCCAAACATGCTCAATGGGGGACAGATCCGGAGATCGTGCTGGCCAGGGTAGTTGACTTACACCTTCTAGAGCACGTTGGGTGGCACGGGATACATGCGGACGTGCATTGTCCTGTTGCAACAGCAAGTTCCCTTGCCGGTCTAGGAATGGTAGAACGATGGGTTCGATGACGGTTTGGATGTACCGTGCACTATTCAGTGTCCCCTCGACGATCACCAGTGGTGTACGGCCAGTGTAGGAGATCGCTCCCCACACCATGATGGCGGGTGTTGGCCCTGTGTGCCTCGGTCGTATGCAGTCCTGATTGTTGCGCTCACCTGCACGGCGCCAAACACGCATACGACCATCATTGGCACCAAGGCAGAAGCGACTCTCATCGCTGAAGACGACACGTCTCCATTCGTCCCTCCATTCACGCCTGTCGCGACACCACTGGAGGCGGGCTGCACGGTGTTGGGGCGTGTGCGGAAGACAGCCTAACGGTGTGCGGGACCGTAGCCCAGCTTCATGGAGACGGTTGCGAATGGTCCTCGCCGATACCCCAGGAGCAACAGTGTCCCTAATTTGCTGGGAAGTGGCGGTGCGGTCCCCTACGGCACTGCGTAGGATCCTACGGTCTTGGCGTGCATCCGTGCGTCGCTGCGGTCCGGTCCCAGGTCGACGGGCACGTGCACCTTCCGCCGACCACTGGCGACAACATCGATGTACTGTGGAGACCTCACGCCCCACGTGTTGAGCAATTCGGCGGTACGTCCACCCGGCCTCCCGCATGCCCACTATACGCCCTCGCTCAAAGTCCGTCAACTGCACATACGGTTCACGTCCACGCTGTCGCGGCATGCTACCAGTGTTAAAGACTGCGATGGAGCTCCGTATGCCACGGGAAACTGGCTGACACTGACGGTGGCGGTGCACAAATGCTGCGCAGCTAGCGCCATTCGACGGCCAACACCGCGGTTCCAGGTGTGTCCGCTGTGCCGTGCGTGTGATCATTGCTTGTACAGCCCTCTCGCAGTGTCCGGAGCAAGTATGGTGGGTCTGACACACCGGTGTCAATGTGTTCTTTTTTCAATCTCCAGGAGTGTATTTGAAACCCACACATTGATCTATGGCGAGTGCGGTGTCTCTTTGTGCACAACATGCAGTTTAATAGTACTGCAGTTCAGCAGTTCAGTATATTCACTGCACCGTTGCCTCGGTGACTCGTGGCCACAAGTCTTTAGCTTACACCCGTGTCAGAAACCGAAGAACAAATTCAGGACGTTGCTGTGGAGCATGAGGTTTGAGTTGCTGCAGTGTCTGTATCTTCTACGGTTACCAGTGTAACACAGACCTCAATACTTTCCGAACACCGTGACACTGCACGTGGCTGCCACGTGCTGTATGGTCAGTTACAGCAACAGAAATCTCATAAATAATTTCCACTGGGACAGGACGCCTTCCTCTTCCAGGTGCCATACCAAATTTCGAATTTCATTGCCAACTTCTTTAAACTATTAATGATATCGGGCCCCTCTTCGGTCCTTTCAGCCGGCGATATTCTCTCAATGCAGCACTAGTAGCTGCCGTTCACATAAAACAGTTTCACTAACAGCTCACGGCCTCTCTTATCCATAGCCATGTTGTTCACTCACGTTACGGCGTGTCAAATGCTAGCGTGGATGTCATACCGTCATACAGACAGTGTACTGCGCCACATTTCCACCTACTGGCGACAGTTGGAACTACGTTGTTTTCCAGCGTTGGTCGGTTCCGTCTTAAAGCATTAACATGTTTACCAAGTTTCACTCCCATATGGTAATTACATCCGACACTGGACTTCAGTGACTTGCTGCACTTTTATTATAACCACCCGGTATGTTTAAGGGAACATAATGTGTTACTACTTAAAATGAATAGAATCTCTTCAGGTGTTGCAAAACCTGTTGATGCTATGCACAGTTTCAATTTACATTCATTTCATTAGAAGATGTTCTGAAATACAATTCGAGAGCAGAAAATCGTGTAAATACTAAGACTAATTTAAACATTCGAATTATGAACAGCGGAGAACATAGAGAACATCATAGAGATGACAAACGTGGAAATAACAGTGGCACCGTGTATTAGAGGAAGATTGTTTGTCCTTTGCTAAAATTTGCACTATAGGAAGAGACTTAGGTCTGCCTGTGAGTCTGAAAATAACATTAAACCAATGAACCAGTCAAAGTTGGCTAAGCCACAGAGAGGGGAGGGGTTTGTTAGTTATTGGGAGTTCCAACGTTAGGCGGGTGGTGGAGCCCCTTACGGAAATAGCGAAGCGGTCGGGGAGGAAGGCCAGTGTTCACTCTGTCTGCTTGCCGGGGGGTCTCATCCGATATGTGGAGCAGGCCCTGCCGGCGGCGATAGAGAGCACTGGATGCACCCGACTGCAAATTGTTGCTCACGTCGGCACCAATGACTCGGGCCGTCTGGGTTCAGAGGTCATCCTCAGTTCGTACAGGCGGTTGGCGGAATTGGTGAAGGCGGAAAGCCTCGCTCGCAGGGTGGAATCTGAGCTAACTATTTGTAGTATCGTTCCCAGAACCGATCGCGGTCCTCTGATTTGGAGCCGAGTAGAAGGCTTAAACCAGAGGCTCAGACGATTCTGCGGAGATCTGGGGTGCAAATTTCTCGACCTCCGCTATCGGGTGGAGAAATGTAGGGTCCCCCTGAATTGGTCAGGCGTGCACTACACGTCGGAAGAGGTTACAAGGGTAGCGTAGTACGTGTGGAGTGCACATGTGGGTTTTTTTAGGTTAGAGAATTCCCTCCCTAGGCCCGACAAGACGCCTCCTGAGACGCGGCAAGGTAGGAGTAGGCAAAATGCAACAGGGAATAACAATATTAATGTGCTAATAGTAAACTGCAGGAGCGTCTACAGAAAGGTCCCAGAACTGCTCTCATTAATAAACGGTCACAATGCCCATATAGTACTAGGGACAGAAAGTTGGCTGAAATCCTAAACACAGATTGGAATGCATACCGCAGAGACAGGCTGGACAGTGAAGGGGGAGGCGTGTGTATAGCGATAAGAAGTGCAATAGTATCGAAGGAAATTGACGGAGATCCGAAATGTGAAATAATTTGGGTGAAGGTCACGGTTAAAGCAGGCTCCGACATGGTAATTGGATGTCTCTATAGGCTCCCTGGCTCAGCAGCTGTTGTGGCTGAGCACTTGAAGGATAATTTGGAAAATATTTCGAGTAGATTTCCCCACCATGTTATAGTTCTGGGTGGAGATTTTAATTTGCGGATATAGACTGGAAGACTCAAACGTTCATAACTGGTGGCAGGGACATAGAATCCAGTGAAATTTTTTTAAGTGCTTTATCTGAAAACTACCTTGAGCAGTTAAACAGAGAACCGACTCGTGGCGACAACATATTAGACCTTCTGGTGACAAACAGACCCGAACTATTTGAACCAGTTAAAGCAGAACAAGGAATGAGCGATCACAAAGCGGTTGCTGCATCGATGATTTCAGCCGTAAATACGAATATTAAAAAAGGTAGGAAGATTTTTCTGTTTAGCAAAAGTGACAAAAAGCAGATTACAGAGTACCTGACGGCTCAACACAAATGTTTTGTCTCAAGTACAGATAGTGTTGAGGATCAGTGGACAAAGTTCAAAACCATCATACAATATGCGTTAGATGAGTATGTGCCAAGCAAGATCGTAAGAGATGGAAGAGAGCCACCGTGGTACAACAACCGAGTTAGAAAACTGCTGCGGAAGCAAAGGGAACTTCACAGCAAACATAAACATAGCCAAAGCCTTGCAGACAAACAAAAGTTACGCGAAGCGAAATGTAGTGTGAGGAGGGCTATGCGAGAGGCGTTCAATGAATTCGAAAGTAAAGTTCTGTGTACTGACATGGCAGAAAATCCTAAGAAATTTTTATCTTATGTCAAAGCGTTAGGTGGATCAAAACAAAATGTCCAGACACTCTGTGACCAAAATGGTACTGAAACAGCGGATGACAGACTAAAGGCCGAAATACTAAATGTCTTTTTCCAAAGCTGTTTCACAGAGGAAGACTGCACTGCAGTTCCTTCTCTAAATTGTCGCACAGATGACGAAATGGTAGACATCGAAATAGACGACAGAGGGATAGAGAAACAATTAAAATTGCTCAAAACTGGAAAGGCCGCTGGACCTGATGGGATACCAGTTCGATTTTACACAGAGTACGCGAAGGAACTTGCCCCCCTTCTTGCAGCGGTGTACCGTAGGTCTCTAGAAGAGAGTAGCGTTCCAAAGAATTGCAAAAGGGCACAGGTCATCCCCGTTTTCAAGAAGAGACGTCGAACACATGTGCAGAACTATAGACCTATATCTCTAACGTGATCAGTTGTAGAATTTTGAAACACGTATTATTTTCGAGTATAATGACTTTTCTGGTGACTAGAAATCTATTCTGTAGGAATCAGCATGTGTTTCGAAAAAGACGGTCATGTGAAACCCAGCTCGCGCTATTCGTCCACGAGACTCAGAGGGCCATAGACACGGGTTCCCAGGTAGATGCCATGTTTCTTGACTTCCGCAAGGCGTTCGATACAGTTCCCCACAGTCGTTTAATGAACAAAGTAAGAGCATATGGACTATTAGACCAATTGTGTGATTGGATTGAAGATTTCCTAGATAACAGAATGTAGTATGTCATTCTCAATGGAGAGAAGTCTTCCGAAGTAAGAGTGATTTCAGGTGTGCCGCAGGGGAGTGCTGTAGGACCGTTGCTATTCACAATATACATAAATGACCTTGTGGATGACATGGGAAGTTCACTGAGGCTTTTTGCAGATGATGCTGTGGTGTATCAGTATTTCTGTGACACTCTCCCACGGATCAAACAAACATGTGACCATTCGTGTTGCCCTTCTCTGTATACGTTCAGTATCCGCTGTTAGATATATTTGGCGTGAGTCCCCCACACTTGAGCGATATTCTAGAACCAGCCACACGAATAGTCATTAGTAAGCATAATCATTGTAAGCAATCTCCTTTGTAGACCAACTACACTCTCCCGGTATTCTGTCAATAAATCGAAGGCTACCATGTGCTTTACCCACGACTGATCCTATGAGATCATTCCATTTCATATCTCTAGAAAGTGTTCCACCCAGGTATTTGTACGAGTTGGCCCATTCTAGCATTGACTCATTGATACTATAGTAATCAGATACTACGATTTTTTCGTTTTGTGAACTACACAATTTTATATTTCTGAACATGTAAAGCAAATTGCCAATCTCTGCACCGCCTTGAAATCCTATCAAGAGGTGAATGAATATTTATGCAGCTTCTTTCAGATAATGCTTCATTATAGATAACCGAATCATTTGCAAAAGTTCTGAGGCTAATATTGATATTGGCTGTAAGGTCATTAATATACAAAATGAAGAGAAAGGGGCCCAACACGCTTCCCAGGGACGCAACTGAAGTTACTTCCACATCTGATGATGACTGCTGCATCCTCCCTACCAAAAGGTCCTCATTTCAGTCACAAATTTCACTTGATAGCCCATATGATAAAATGCTTTTCGGAAATTGAGAAATACTGCATCTACCTGACTGCTTTGATCCTAAGCTTTCAGTATGTCACGTGGGCAAGTGCGAGCTGGGTTCACATGATCGATGTTTTCGGAATCCTTGCTGGTTGACGTTGAGAAGGTCATTCTCTTCAAGGTACCTCATTATGCTTGAGCCCAGATTATGTTATAATATTCTACAACAAATCGATGTCAAAGGTATTAGAGGACAGCTTTGTAGATCAGTTCTACTACCCTTCTTGTAGGTGGGTATGACTTGTGCTTTTCTTCAAGTACCGGGTACGGTTTTTTGTTCGAGGAATCTATGATAGTTTATACTTAGAACAGGGCTCACTCAGCCGCAAATTCAGTATTGAATATGACAGGGATTCCATCAAGCCCTGGAGCTATGTTCAATTTTAACGATTTCAGTTGTTTCTCAGCACCACTGACACTAATACTTATTTTGTTCATCTTTTCAATGGTACAAGGGATAAATTGGGGGTGAAACTGAGAAACGTTTGTTCTTTGCGCAGCTGAAAAATAATCGATTTGATTGTAGAGAATTTATCATTTCGTTGGTGCTAATTTGCAGTGGCGCAGTTCATGCGCTTACCAGTGATAATTTTTCATTGCCTGATAACTCACATATCCTCATCAAATTCCTATAATATCTCTCTCAGAATTGTACACACAATATAGAAAGTGAACTCCGTCCACAGGCCCTGGGGGGGGGGGGGGGGGGCAGCGGTATAGACGGATCATCGTGTCATCCTCTGCCCAGCGCGTCAGTGGATGCGTTGACAAGCTAAGAAGAGGAGTTGGTTCAGCACTCGAATCTCGCGGCCATTGTCACTTTTCGTGATCTGGAGCCGCTACCACTCGGTTAAGGAGCTCCTCAATTGGCATCACGAGGCTAAGTGCACCCCGTTCCTGGCCTCCCACCAAGGAGAGATCCATGGCAGCACTAAGAATCGAAACCGGGTGGTGTGCATGGCACTAGCTGTGCTCACCATTCACCTAAAGAGACCATTTCAGCGTGTTTACAATGCCTATAGAAATCAACTTGCTTGCCTGACCGGTTTTATATTGCAAGTCTTCAAGCATAAACGAATAATAGGCAAATAAACTGTTCTACTACTTAAGGCTTTAATCTCAGTTTAATTAAATACGAATTGCAGACCGTATGCTAAAAGCGCCAGAAACGAGAGCTGGGAAATTGCAATCTGATAGTGGCGACTGGCTGCTCGTCATACCAGTCATGTATTCGTGATGAAATAAAATAAAATTGACATAGGCCGCAATCGGGCAGTGAAATGAATTAATGGAGACAAGGGAAAATTTATGCCGAATCGGAACTCGAACTGAGATTTACTACTTAACGCGAGCGACCGCCGTAACAGCTTCGGCTATCCGAGCACACTTTCCAACCGACCCAAACTCCCATCTAGTCCGTCACTACTTACCTGGCGCTCTCTGTCACATATTCGTGCTCTCATACTATTACCTACAGTTTAAAACAATACAGAGCCCAGAATAGATGCAACTAGACATGACACACCACTCCTAACATGTCCAGTACCGTTGGCCGAGAAACTCACTATGAGGGAAATGCATTCCGTGCAAAATCAGTAACATCGTTTGCAGACAAGTTGCAGACGTCTCCATGGCTTGACATACAGTGTGTTTCATAATTCGTGTTACACACTTCTAGTGGTTGTAGAGGGGACTTAGTAGATCAAGTTCCACATAGGAACCCATGTCCGGGAGCCTCATCCCACACACTTGTTGTTACTCGCTGTTGTAAAACACAATCTCTTCTTTTGAACAAGTTCTTAACATAAACGTTATAGAGTCCACTTTCACCAAACATTTTGCCTTCTATTGGTCCGTACCACAACCTTTGAATGTTGTCTACCTATCCAATCTTGGCAACAACAGTACCAGTATACATATTCCAGTGTCACAGGTATCAGAACAGTTTTCGCTCATATCTGTACAGAGACACTTACCTCCAACTGATACTCGTTCATGTATCTTCCTCCTTCATCCTAGCAGTTTTGTAACATTATCACAGAATCGCCCTGTATGCACACTGGTGTCCAAAATTAAAGCAACAAACCGAAATTTTGCAAATTAGCGTTTTTTCTGCCACAAAACACTACAAACTGGTGACAGTAAAGTAGAAAAAATATAAAGAACACATAAGGTAAAACAACTGCATCATGCATAACGGTAGACAAAAATGTTCTTAGTTTTCTCCCAACTTAACGGATTTACACACACATTCCGACAACTAGTTATTGCGCTCAGTATGGGTGTGACCACCTCTGGCAGCAATACAAGCCTGACAAACGACGAAGCATGCTGTGAATGAAGTCATCAGTCTCATGTTGAGGCAGTAATGCCCACTCTTCCTGAAGCGCTGCTCGCAACTCTTGGAGAGTGGCCGGTGGATGCATACGTGGTAAAACCCATGCCTTAATGAATCCCAGATTTTTCTCTATGGGGTTAAAAATATAGCTCTGAGCACTTTGGGACTTAACATTTGTGGTCATCAGTCCCCTAGAACTTAGAACTACTGAAACCTAACTAACCGTAAGACACCACACACATCCATGCTCGAGGCAGGATTCGAACCTGCGACCGTAGCGGTCACGCGGTTCCAGACTGAAGCGCCTAGAACCGCACGGCCACAATGGCCGGCTCTCTATGGGGTTCAAGTCGGGATAGCGAGCAGGCTACGCCATGCGTGCAATATCTTCCGTTTCCAACAAGACATCAACAACGCGTCCTCTATGATGTCGAGCATTATCGTCCAGCGGTACGAAGTCTGGGTCCATACGACCTCGTAACAACCGCACATGAGGTTCCAAGATCGCGTAACGATATCTGACAGAAGTTAAATATTGCCCGTTTAACCGTACAGATTCATGAAGAGCCGCGCGGGATTTTCCGAGTGGTCTAGGGCGCTGCAGTCATGGACTGTGCGGCTGGTCCCGACGGAGGTTCGAGTCCTCCCTCGGGCATGGGTGCGTGTATTTGTCGTTACGATAATTTAGGTTAAGTTGTGTGTAAGCTTAAGGACTGATGACCTTAGCAGTTAAGTCCCATAGGATTTCACACACATGTGAACATTTTTGATCCATAAAGAGGTGTTCGAGTGGTCAACATAATCCCTGCCAACACCATTAGCAATCCTCGCCGACATCGGTCTCTTCCCACCATATTTGTGTCCCGAAATTGTGTGTCACGCTCGCTTTAGATACGAAATCGTCGAGAACCATTGTCCAGACCAAACAGGGACTAATCTGTGAAAAGAACAATGGCCCACTGTTCGATCGTCCAAGCGGCATGTTGACGGCTCCACTCTGGACGTTTCCTTCTATGAAGACGCGTCAGAGGTAAGCCAGATCTCCGACATCAAAGACCACTCTGCCGACGCCTTCTGTACACCGTTTGCCTAGCTACAACACGTCCGCTGGGTGCTGTGAGGTCAGATGCCTGTTTCCGTACAGTACTAAGGCGGTACCGTCGTGCCCTTACACTCAAATAACGGTTCTCTGTTTCTAATGTTACACGTTGTTGTCCCCGTCCTGGTCTTCATTCAGGATACAGTTACGATCTCCATACTTTGGCCACATGTGAGAAAGAACAGAACGATTCACATTAAGCCGTCGGGTCACATCTGCTTGCGACTGTCCTGCCTCCTTTCTTCCGATGGCCCTCCACCGCAGGGAGCCTGGTAGGCGTCTTTTCTGTGCCATGTTGCTCCGTCTGTCACTGTGTACACAGCGGTTGTGCATATGGACTAGCCAGCAAACAGCATCCCGTTTGATAGTTTCCCTGACGGCATCGCTGGTGTGGTTATCCCTTGAACAGAAAGCCATTTTCCGAGCAGTATACTATCGTACTAACACCTGTTGACAGTTTGTATCATTATATCGTGAATTAGACACTGCTTTAAATTTAGTCAACACACATTTACAAGCCCTGGCGCCTATGTCTTTGCCATTCTGTAGCGTCTTTGGATGACGTTTCCGGACATGGGTCACTGTGTAAAACTTGATCTACACAGCTCTTTCTACAATCTACAGAAGTGTGTCACATGAATTGTGGGACACTCAGTATGTCTGACATACGAGGTGAAGGACCTGTGTAAGGTGACGTATAGACAGAAGTATAAAATAGAGTTATTTGTAAAATTTTCTAATACTCATTCTGCGTGAGGCTTGTTGAATAAGAAGGGGAGTAGCAATATAAAGAGCCCAGGTTAATTCTTCGTCCTATGGTACTTGCTATAAAGTGTTTGACGTCTCCGGCAATGATGATCATACTTGAAAAATATAAGTTGCACTGTGTTTTGAGGTCCACACTAAACTGTAGGCTCCCCTACGACTACCTAGTCGTATCACCTCGAAGGTCGAGAGGCAGGGACACTCCATAACCAACAGGACCCAGCTTGCCGCGTCAGTTCTGGATAAAATCTCGAGCTTTGGACGATTACCTCCATCGTCATCGTCAGCTCCTGGCTATGACGATGGAGTTAATAGTCGAAAGCTCGAGATTTTATCCAGAACTGACGCGGCAAGAATACCGAGAATGTTTTATATATAAGTGCCGTCACGAAACACTTCGTTCCCATAGGACCAAGCTTAGTGTCCCGTGCTGTACATTCCAACTTGTCAGCCTTTCCTTTAACCTTCCTTGATCCCTACGATAAATGATTGGTGGTGTAACTTCATTTTTGGATATGTAATAATTAAAAACGCAAATCAGTGATGTGTTTATTCACATAATCATCTATTCCGCTGAATGTCTGGTATCTATATTACGCATAATTATACTTCTTTCATGTACGTACACTGAGGTGACAGAAGTGTACATAAGGTATACAAGGGCAATGCGTTGGTGGAGATGTCATTTGTACTCAGGTGATACGTGCGAACAGATTTCCGACGTGATTACGGCCGCACGACGAGCTTTAACAAGCTTTGAACGAGGAATGGTAGTCGTAAATAGACGCATGGGACATTCCATTTCGGCAGTCGATTAGGGAATTCAGTTTTCCGACACCTACAGTTTCAGGTATTACCTCGCACCACTGACAATGCTGTGGCCAATAGCTTTCACCTAATGGCCGAGAACAGCGCCATTTCCGTAGAGTTGTTAACAGACAAACAGCATTGCGTGAAATAACCGTAGAAATCTATGCGACACGTGCGACACGTTTGGACAGTGCGGGGAAATACGGCGTTAATGGGCTATGGCAGCGGACGAGCGACGCGAGTCCCTTTGCTAACCGCCCGAAAAAAAATTTTCCAAATTGCTCTGAGCAGTATGGGACTTAACGTCTGAGGTCATCTGTCCCCTACAACTTAGAACTACTTAAACCTAACTAACCTAAGGACATCACACACATCCATGCCCGAGGCAGGATTCGAACATGCGACCGTAGCGGTCGCGCGGTTCCAGACTGATGCGCCTAGAACCGCTTGGTCACAGCTAACCGTCCCACATCACCTGCAATACCTCTCTTGGCCACGTGACCAGATCGGTTTTCCCATAGACGAATGGAAAACCGTGGCCTGGTCAGATGAGTCCCGATTTCATTTGGTAAGAGCTGCGGGTTGGGTTCGAGTATGGCGCAGACCGCACGAAGTCATGGACGCAAATTGTCAACAAGGCGCCGTGTAAGCTGGTGGTGGGTACATAACAATGTGGGCTGTGTTTAGATGGAATAAACTGGGTCTTCTAGTCCAACTCAACCGATCATTGAATGGGAGTGGTTACATTCGGCTAATTGGAAGCCATTAGTAGCCACTCACTGATTTCATGTTCCCTCTGATGGGATGGATTTTTGTGGAAGGCGATGGTCCATGTCACCGGCCACACTTAGAGATTCGAGCGAATGATTTGGCCGCCTACATTGTCCAATATCAATCGCTTCGAATATTTATGGGACGTAATCGAGACATCAATTCGTGTACAAGATCCTGCAACGGCAACACTTTCGCAATAATGGCAGTCGTGCTCAATATTTCTACAGAGAACTTCCAACGATTTGTTGAGTCCATGCACTTTGCCGCATGTATTCCACAACATTTGTCACCTCAGTGTATTTAAATATGTTTGAAAAACTATGAAACGCGTACGTCGCGTATGTATTCTGTAACAGCGATGGCGAGGCATGACAGAATCTCTGACCAGAGAGTTATTTATCGTTGCTAGTCTGCGCTTGACCGCGCGAGAGTTCAGTTGCTGTTGTGAGTTGGACTCAGCCGGAAGTTGTGTGTGAGGAGCCGGCGGGCGTCGACATGGGTCTCTGGTCACGGTTCTGGACGAGGTATATTGTTATCGAAGGTAATGAAGCAGCATTGGGCTCAGCTAATAACATGTATTAATTGTAATTAATTTATTCAAGAATTGCCCCAATAATAATTTTTCTACAAAGTAACCTTTTTAAAAAAAAGAATCATTTCAAGCTAAATAATATTTCCCATGCATTCCCTCCAAGAATCAAAATTAAATACAGGCCAGCATTGCACGGAGCTGTGCCGAAAAATAAGAGCAGATGTAGATGCAGTAAAAATAAGAGCAGATATAGATGCAGTTTACTGAGGTAAGAATTTTGGTTTTTGTGTTCAGGTTTAATTATTGCACAGGGCCGAAGGTCAGCGCAGCTGCCCTTACAAAATTTATCAGGTTCATCTTAACGTTAATTTTGTGGGGACTTAACATTTTTGCACCTTTTTATTATTTTTGAGTTTTATTACTGTGGGTAGCTAACATTTGGCACTATTTGCATTACTATTCAATTCTTTTCTTATAAAAATTTTTGCGGGGAGGTTACAACTAACAAAGGTAAATCACTGGTTAACAATGGGTAGTAATTTATTTGAGACGCTACAACGTCTGAGGACGTGCGTTCTCTACTTTGTCATGTACCTCGTAGGAGAGGAGGCAGAGGGTACTCACCTGGACGTGGATTAAGAAGGTTTGGTAGTCTGATGGATGCGACACAATCAGATTTAGATTTTCGATTATTCACCTTGTTTATGGCAAATGCCGGAATTGTTCCTTTGGTTTGGCACGACAGAATTCAATCTGCCGAGCTTGTGCTCCATCTCTAACTCGGTCGTCGGTCTCTAGAGTTGTTTGAAAAAATATAACTTCTATGTTAATGGTAGTTATGTAGTAAAAATGGGAATCAGCTGACTAATGAAAGTCAAGTGCTTAAAATAGCTGATTCACTGCATCATCTGCAATATAAAGAAATGTCTGTGATTACACGATTCCTTTCTTTGGAAATTAAAATAGAAAAATGTTCATTTTTGTCCTTTACTATTAAATACTTTATAATACATTATAATAAATACTTTATAATAAATAGATTGAATTTTACGTGCTTGTACGAAAACGGGATTCTTGTTAATAACGTCGTATAATGTGTAGGCTGGTATCAGCGACTTGAAGATTCTCTGGGTCATTCTGTGTGAAAAGAAGCATCTCGGTTCATCTGTATACACAAATGGAGCTCATTGTTGGAGCTAATGCATAATTCTTCGTCCATTGCCACAACTCATGCATACGCGATTACCACCTGCCTCGATTTTTCCACCGTCTGGTGGCCAAGCAGGATATGCAACATCCATCAATAAATCACCGATGCTTCTCTCTCTTTACTCTGTTACTGAACTGCTCCTTCGCTAACGAGCCGTTGCAATCCTAAACACTGAGTCGAAAATAATGTTGATTAAATTACTTTCATCTGCGAGGTTAGAATTGCGTTATTCTACGAAAACGTCTTCTATTTTAGTGTAGAAATAAACCGCAGCGACTTTGACAAGTACATGAAGAAAAGCAATAATAACGTCTAAAAATCTGAAACCAAACTTGTAAAGAAAGATTAGGAAAACTGGTAATACTTAAATTCTTGACATCACAAAAATCCAAAAATTTGTAAAAAAATCATCATTCAATACATAACCCAAAGGTCATGTATCGTACATGATACAGCTGGTGTATGAAGCAAAAGTAACCGGAGCACTTGTATCAAGTATTATACATCAGGTCTCCACGAAGCTAAAATAGTCGACTGCATAAAATGCGTATTTATGGGAATTTTTAGGAACTTTGGGTTAGGAAACATTAATGCACAAAAATTAGAGCTTGTATACACTATCTATTTATTACTCAAGACTTCTTATGAAACTAAAATGTACGGTATGTTAAAATGTCAGAGATACAATGATTTCAGAGACTCAGTTTTGCAAAACAGTGTTCATTACATATTCTTATATAATCATATACATCATAACGTACATATAAAAATAACTGAACTTTGGACTTCAGCTTCCACACTCTAAGCTGTTTCACGCTGCGTGGAAAATTTTGAAGTAATTTCTCTTTGAAGTGAAACACAGGAAGGCATCACAAGTCAGGCATGTTAAGAAAGTATGACTGGAGCAAGCTTGCATTCTACACCTAGCTCTACTGTTTTGTCTTCCAGAGTACATTTGTGGTAAATGCAATGCATTTCTAGATCATTTGCATGCTGGTGGGATGACTTGTATTGTTTTACGCTTCTTTGCTTCATGTTTTTTCCATTTCGTATCCATCTAGTCTTTTTACTCTTACAGGTTCTCTGAAATTGATATGTTTTCTGTTCTAGATTGACAGTACATCAATTACTTCTGAAATGTCAAGTTTAAGTAAGTAGCAGGAGAGTATTTCGTTCTTCGCTTGCTTCTTTTGCGTGGCAGTCTGTTTTAACTAAATGTAAGATGCAGCAACTGCAAAGAAAAAAGTGTGAAGTATTCTTACTGGCCATTTATTTGTTCTCTTCCTCACTCATTATTTGGTCATAATTAATTCTGTCAAGAAGGTCTACTCCTCATATGTGCAAGTTACACATTTTGACTGCTACTGGAAGTAGGAGTTCTATATATATCTCTTGCTGTTTTGACGATCTTTCACAAATATCTAGTAGATTTAATCCATACCGTGAAGAAGCTAAACGAATAGGACGATTATCAAACCATTGCATTATTGTAATTTTGCTATCACTACCAATTACACACATCAAAAAATGTTTTGCATCGCCCCGATTCCCAGAACTCCCGAAGATAGACGCTAACTGTGGCTTTTGTATCACGGACACAGTTCCTCTGACTGTTAAGAGATGTCACTAAACCCGCCCAAAGATGTAAACAACCATGCATGAGCTGCGCCTATTAGACGGAGGAAGTCCGACAGACAATGAGTTCCAGCCATTCCACTAGGAATGGACGGTAGTTTGTGCTTGTGGATGTGCCTACAGTACATCACCACAGCGCCACCCACACTTACTCGATGGGGTTTCATGCGTGGAAACTGGCAAAACAGTCCATTTGCCGAATACCCACTCGTCCGGAGAACTAATGCATCTGTGCATTTCGATTCGGTCATGCGTTGTCAGCCATAAAAATGAAGTCAGGGCCAAATGCGATGGAGAAGGATTATCGTGATACAGTAACATTGGAGATAAGAGCCTCCGTTAAGAATTGTGCCTCCCCACATTATAACACCTGGATCACGTTCAAATGGTTCAAATGGCTCTGAGCACTATGGGACTTAACTTCTGAGGTCGTCAGTCGACTAGAACTTAGAACTAATTAAACCTAACTAACCTAAGGACATCATACACGTCCATGCCCGAGGCAGGATTCGAACCTGCGACCGTAGTGGTCGCTCCGTTCCAGACTGTAGCGCTTAGAACCGCACAGCCACTCTGGTCGGCCTGGATCACGTAAACGATGACCTTTGACAGTGTTCCTCGGTGAGTTACGTGTCACGAAGTCTCACGTACGTCCGGGATTGTCGAAACTTCCTACGACCGCTTTTCGTTTTCGAGATATCCATCCCACATTCTGCTATTCCGATATAAATGTCCAGTGGTTCCAGTTGAATGCCCGGATCTTTGCTTCGGCTAGGATATAGTCTCTTTTTTGTAAAATCGTCGAGCAGCGGAGCGCTACGCTTGTTACATTATGCTCTAAAAAGACGAGACGGTGAACTCTACCGTTCCTTCATACTCAACCACTATTCCTCATTCCAATAGACTTGCAGAAAAATTAGAGTTAGAGTGTTCATTAGACTTCCTGACATCGATTCATAATACCAGTTTAACTGTGATATGTGGCATTTCTTAAATTTTGATTCATTCATTCATTCAGAAACAGGAAGATTCGATCAGAATTGACAATCCAGCCGTTGTGGTGTTTGAAGCAGAATATGCTCCAGTCTCTACAAAAATCGTGATGAAAATCGGCCGTGTCCTTGTTTGAGGAACCATCTCACCGTTCACATAACATATTTGGGGAACCGCGGAAAACTTAGATGTGGGTAATTAACGGAGGTTTGAGTCAAACAACTCTCTAATGCAAGTCAGCGATTGTGAATTCAATAAGCTAATGTATTCCAAGGCAATCGCCTTCTTGTTTTTGCGAGGAAAACTGAAAGTAGTCGCCCAATCCGTGATGGGCACAAACTGTGGCCGACGACTACAGTGAGCTGCAGAGAACGTCCATTTATTCCATACTGTTCACTGGATTTAGTGTAACTCTGACGAACCTGTGAGGAGATTGTCAGAGTGTGGGCGGAGAGATAATATATCAGGTTTGCGTCCCCGGCGTGATCTATTAGCAGGTGTCACTGGAACGCGCTGAACCGAGTTGCTGTCGAGTTTGGAGTGATTAACGATGACTGATCCCGTGTAGGCGAACGTGTCTGCTTCTCTTTCTGCACACTCAGGCTGCAGACTACACAGAGGTTACACATATCACATTATTCTCAGTAATCCCAGAAAAGTACTCATGTTGCATCATTGTTACCAACACAGATATAATTGTTAATGATATTCATTATAGAAGGAAGGTCACTAAATTGCAGGGTTGCACGTAACATTTCTCAGAGTATTGCACTGGGAAGCAATAAATTTGATTATGTTTCCGTATCTGAACAATACTCAGATATGAGTTAATTTTTTCCGCCTCAATATCACTCCCGAAAAGCAATCCACGGAGTCTACTTTGTACTAGTTTTCCTAAAGCTTTATTCATTTCTTTTAAAGTTAATCTTTCTCTTACTGGTATCTCAAATTGCTCTGCCCATGTACTTTGTACTAGTTTTCCTAAAGCTTTATTCATTTCTTTTAAAGTTAATCTTTCTCTTACTGGTATCTCAAATTGCTCTGCCCATATAATGTGGAAATACTACCGGAGTGTCACACTTTCACTAGTATCTCTATTACTCGAAACTTCAAGTACGTTAAAACTTTGTGCCATATCGAGACTCGAGCCCAGGACGTCTAGATCTTGTGGGCAAGTGAGGTACCCAGGAACGACTTACAGCGCATCCCCACAGCCTTAGTTCCGCAAGTACCTCATCTACTACCTTCCAAAGAAGTTCTCCTGCGAACCTTGCTGGGCTAGCACTCCTGGAAGAAACGGTCTTGCAAAGAAATGGTTTGGCCGAAGGCTGAGGGATATTCCGAGGAAGATTTTTTTCACTGTGCAGCGAATTGTGGGCTGCCATGAAGCTTCCTGCCAGACTAAAACTGTGTGCCGGACTAGGGCTATTACTCGTGATCTTTGCTTTTCGCAGGCACGAACTCTATCAACTGGGCTACACAAGAGCGACTAATGACCCATGTTCGCAGAAGAGGTATAAGCTGAAGCAAAGCCGTGTTTCCACAACATCCTTCCCTCAAGGAGTTGTAGACCTGCAAGGTCCGCTGGAGAACTTCTGTGAAGTTTGGAAGGTAGGAAATGAGGTACTAGCGGACGTAACACTGTGTGGACAGGAGGTAAAGCGTGCTTCGGTAACTCAGTTGGTCACAGAGTCTTCATGTGCCACGAGGATTCATACCAGTGCACACTCCATTACAGAGTGAAAAAATGGGTTACATTTCTATTCCTTTTCTAGAATTAGATAAATTTAAAAAAGGAGAGTTTCTAAATCTATATTTCTAATCAGCAGTTCCCATGTTAGCGCTTGGCGGAAGGTTCATTGACCCACGTTCAGACTTTGAGTATCTGTCTGCCGCTCCGCTCTCCATTAACACACGGGAAACGAACACTTACGTCTTTCCATGCGAGCTCTGATTTGTTTGACTTTGTTACGATGTTCATTTCTCATTATGTATTTGAGCATCAAGAAAATATTTCCACAATGGATGGAGAAATCAAATAGACACATAATTTCCTCTGTGTAGTTATTTATTGCATCATCCGACAACTTAACTGATGATGTCCACCACGAGACGTTTTATTTTCGTTTTCGTAACAGTCGTAATTTCTCGAATAGATCCTTCTGTGCAAATTTTCGTTGTACCAGCTAATATCACGAAGAAAATGTATCTGAATAGTTTTATTTAGTATACAGCTTTAAATAACCATTCTTAAGGAGATCTGTTTGAGCACAATTCTCATTAGTAATAATACAGTTTAACCTAGTATTTTCATTTATTGTTGACTGTTCATTGCTGTAACGCAAGCTTCTGTAGCTAGAAATACTTTTCCCTCACGAATTATTGGTCGTAATTCTCCAACATTTAATCTGATATACTACTCCATTTCTTCATAAATTCTAATAATTTATATTTTGGGTTTCACACAGTGACATTTTCTATTCGAAACTACTGGAAGACGTTCACATTAAGTATAGAGTCTTTATTATTCGTTAAATTGATGTTAAGTGCGGTCTTAGTTGCTACCTCTGGAAGTCTACATTAAATCCGAGTAACACGTAATTCTCTATCATACTCAATGTTTCCCAACGAAATATCATTATATATGTTGATAGCTACCTTCCAATTAAAATCTCCCACTGTTACGTCGTAGAGTAATTTACTATCATTAATTTGTTCGTGCATATTTCCGTAGATGTCTTCTATCTGTTCATCTGAGTCTGAAGACGTTGGTATATGTATTATACACTTTCCATATGGCAACCCTGAATGTAAATTTCCTGCCTGCCCTGTTCCTCTGAAATAAAACTCGCCTTGTGCTACCGACAACCATACTACATTCAGTTTTCATGTTATGTGACTAATCCTCCTTATCCACATTGCAACCCTTGGACGTTAAAACTCTGTGTTTTATTACGCAAACATTAAAATTTAGTAGAAATCATTCAGTATTGTTTCTTAAGTCAATGTTATTGTTTATTTAGTCTGAAGTCATGTAGCAACGGGTAAGCCTGTAAGTAGCTAGGCTCCATATCCTAAAACCACTGCCTGAGTTTCCTCAATATAATACCCCCAACATATTTTCAAATGGCCCAGAGTATCCAAGTTCCAGGAACTCGTACGTGGCAGGTGTGATTATCCCCAACACTGCCCTTTGTACAGTACAATGACATTGACCAAAGAGTTTGGTAGCAGTCGCAGTAATAATCTCATCACAACTGTACTCAATATAAACTCTGCGCACGCCTCGCTGCCCCTTGATCTCGGAGGATGCGATCCACAAGAGTATTTGACATGATGATCATGTGCAAGTGCATAGGGCGTTAGAAGTCGTTTAACAACTGCAAATGCTATGTTCTGTTTTCTCTGTGGGGTACTGGATGGGTTAAACAAAAGGCATCGAACTGTGGGGATATTTTTGATTTAACTAAGGCTTTCGATAATGTTGATGATGAAATATTGTTCCAGAAGTTGGACCATTACAGGTACAGGGAGTAGCTTACAATTGGTTCACCTCTTACTTCAACAACGGACAGTAAAAGGTAATTATTCACTGTGTTGAGAATGGCTGCGATGTTGGTGTTAATGGGGGTACGGTCAACTGGTGGATGACCCAGGGATCAGTGTTGGAGCCACTCCCGTCCCTCGCTTATATAAATGATATGCCCTCTATAATTACGGGTAATTCTAAAATATTTCTGCTCGTAGATGACACGAGATTGGTAGTAAAGGATGTTGTGTGCAACATTTGCTCGGTTTCAAACAGTGCAGCTCGTGACGTAAGCACATAGCTTGTAGAAAATGAACTAACGGTAAATCACAGTAAGACCCAGTTTTTACAGATTCTAGCATAAATTCAACAAAACCCGACGTTTTAATTTCACAAAACGTGGATACGATGAGTGAAACTGAAGAGTTCTAATTTCTAGGTGTTCAGATAGATAGTAAACTGTCGTGGAAAATCCATGCTTAGGTTCTTCAAAGACTTACGTAATACTGCCATTTTTGCTGTTCCAACGGTATCTGAAGTAAGTAATCGTTCGAAACAAAAATTAGTCTACGTTTCTTATTTTCATTCGCTTATGTCGTATGGTATTACTTTCTGGGGTAACTTTTCCCATTCTAAAAGGATATTTTTGGCTCATAAACGGGTAGTTTGCGCAATAAGTGGTGTAACTTCGATAACCTCACGTCGACTCCTGTTCACTAGTCTGCGTATTTTGACATTGGCTTCTCAGTATATGTATTCTTTGCTGTAGGAAAAATGTGAAGACATCGAAAAGGATATGATTGTCGGAAGGACCGACTCAGTATACAGGAAAGTCAAAACAATCTTTGGTGACATTAAAAGCAACGGTGGTAACATTAAGAGTGCAACGGGAATTCCACTGTTAAATGTAGAGGAGAGAGCAGATAGGTGGAAAGAATACATTGAAAGCCTCTATGAGGGTGAAGATTTGTCTGATATGATAGAAGAAGAAACAGGAGTCGATTTAGAAGAGATAGGGGATCCAGTATTAGAATCGGAATTTAAAAGAGCTTTGGAGGACTTACGGTCAAATAAGGCAGAAGGGATAGATAACATTCCATCAGATTTTCTAAAATCATTGGGAGAAGTGGCAACAAAACGACTGTTCACGTTGGTGTGTAGAATATATGAGTCTGGCGACGTACCATCTGACTTTCGGAAAAGCATCATCCACACAATTCCGAAGACGGCAAGAGCTGACAAGTGCGAGATTTATCGCACAATCAGCTTAACAGCTCATGCATCGAAGCTGCTTACAATAATAATATACAGAAGAATGGAAAAGAAAATTGAGAAAGCGCTAGGTGACGATCAGTTTGGCTTTAGGAAAAGTAAAGTGACGAGACAGGCAGTTCTGACGTTACGGCTAATAATGGAAGCAAGGCTAAAGAAAAATCAAGACACTTTCATAGGATTTGTCGACCTGGAAAAAGCGTTCGAGATTCTGAAAAAAGTAGGGGTAAACTATAGGGAGAGACGGGTCATATACAATATGTACAACAACAAAGAGGGAATAATAAGAGTGGACGATCAAGAACGAAGTGCTCGTATTAAGAAGGGTGTAAGACAAGGCTGTAGTCTTTCGCCCCTACTCTTCAATCTGTACAAAGAGTGGACGATCAAGAACGAAGTGCTCGTATTAAGAAGGGTGTAAGACAAGGCTGTAGCCTTTCGCCCCTACTCTTCAATCTGTACATCGAGGAAGCAATGATAGAAATAAAAGAAAGGTTCAGGAGTGGAATTAAAATACAAGGTGATAGGATATCAATGATACGATTCGCTGATGACATTGCTATCCTGAGTGAAAGTGAAGAAGAATTAAATGATCTGCTGGGCGGAATGGACAGTCTAATGAGTGCACAGTATGGTTTCAGAGTAAATCGGAGAAAGACGAAGGTAATGAGAAGTAGTAGAAATGGGAACAGCGAGAAACTTAACATCAGGATTCATGGTCAAGAAGTCAATAAAGTTAAGGAATTCTGCTACCTAGGCAGTAAAATAACCAATGACGGACGGAGCAAGGAGGACATCAAAAGCAGACTCGCTATGGCAAAAAAGGCATTTCCGGCCAAGAGAAATCTACTAATATCAAATACCGGCCTTAATTTGAGGCAGAAATTTCTGAGGATGTACGTCTGGAGTACAGCATTGTATGGTTGTGAAACGTGGTCTGTGGGAAAACCGGAACAGAAGAGAATCGAAGCATTTGAGATGTGTTGCTATAGACGAATGTTGAAAATTAATTGGACTGATAAGGTAAGGAATGAGGAGGTTCTACGCAGAATCGGAGAGGAAAGGGATATGTGGAAAACACTGATAAGGAGAAGAAGGGACAGGATGATAGGACATCTACTAAGACATGAGGGAATGACTTACATGGTACTAGAGAGAGCTGTAGAGGGCAAAAACTGTAGAGGAAGACCGAGATTTGAATACGTCAAGCAAATAATTGAGGACGTAGGTTGCAAGTGCTACTCTGAGATGAAGAGGTTAGCACAGGAAAGGAATTCGTGGCGGGCCGCATCAAACCAGTTCGTAGACTGATGACCAAAAAAAAAAAAGAACTGACGGTTTGTGGGTAGGCCTGGAACATTTGGTTCCCCCAGGCGCACGGCCATGATGAATGCTTTAAAGGTGCTTACAGCCGCAACATTCGAACCTCTGCTCTGTACACTAGGATCTAACCTAGCCAGTAACCTTGATGTTGACAAAATTATAATGATATGCCCCCCTACCCACTTCACATTTTCAGCAGTCATTTTTATACAAACACGTCTAACTCAAGAAATTCGTAAACTGGTCTCTAGCCATTACTTAACAAATCATTAAGATTTTCAGCGGAATAGTGTTCGATTTTATTATGAAAATATACTAATAATTGCGGAAATGTGTCATTCATTTGTTGTTTATTTTAATGGATAAAGAACTGCAGTTAATGATTTAAAAGTTATAAAGTAATATCGTTAATATAATGGGTTAATTAAATAACATCATTTGTAGAGTATTGCTTTCCGTATTTAAAAATTATTCGAAATAATTATGGTTTCTATTCCTAACACGTATTTAAATTAACAATGCAGTTTTGGAAGTCTTGTTCTCAATTTCATTTTTATTGCTATTTCTTTTTTTCCATAGCTTGTCTTTATGAACGCGGCACATACGTCTCAGATATATTCTGACATCAGTAAATTAACAGTGTTTGTAATTACTAAAGTCTGTAACAGCGCAGCTATTTCTGCTCTTATAATACACTGTGATCAGTGGTTATGTATGTTTATTTATAGTATTTATGACTTTAGAAGACCGAATGGCCGCTGTCTTGTCCTGGGACAGTAACATACCGACGAAGTGACCTTGGTAAGCGTTGCTAGTACTAAACATTTACATCTACATACATACTCCGCTATCCGCCATACGGTGCGTGGCGGAGAGTACCTCGTACCACAGCTAGCATCTTCTCTTCTTGTTCCACTCCCAAACCGAACGAGGGAAAAATGACTGCCTAAATGCCTCTGTACGAGCCCTTATCTCTCTTATTTTTGTGGTCTTTCCGCGAAATGTAAGTTTGCGGCAGTAAAATTGTACTGCAGTCAGCCTCAAATGCTGCTTCTCTAAATTTACTCAGTTGCGATTCACGGAAAGAACGCCCCCTTTCCTCCAGAGACTCCCGCCCAAGTTCCTGAAGCATTTCCGTAACACTCGCGTGATGATCAAACCTACCAGTAACAAATCTAGCAGCCCGCCTCTGAATTGCTTCTATGTCCTCCCTCAATCCGACCTGATAAGGATCCCAAACGCTCGAGCAGTACTCAAGAATAGGTCGTATTAGTGTTTTATAAGCGGTCTCCTTTACAGATGAACCACATATTCCCAAAATTCTACCAATGAACCGAAGACGACTATCCGCCTTTCCAACAACTGCCATTACATGCTTATCCCACTTCATATCGCTCTGCAGTGTTACGCCCACATATTTAATCCACGTGACTGTGTCCAGCGCTACACTACTAGTGGAGTATTCAAATATTACGGGATTCTTTTTCCTATTCACCTGCATTAATTTACATTTATCGATATTTAGAGTTAGCTGCCATTCTTTACACCAGTCACAAATCCTGTCCAAGTCATCTTGTATCCTCCTACAGTCACTCAACGACGACACCTTCCAGTACACCACAGCGTCATCAGCAAACAGCCGCGCATTGCTATCCACCCTATCCAAACGATCATTTATGTGGATAGAAAACAACAGCGGATCTACTACGCTTCCCTGGGGCACTCCAGATGATACCCTCACCTCCGATGAACACTCACCATCGAGGACAACGTACTGGGTTCTATTACTTAAGAAATGAAAACTCGCGGGGGGTGGGGGGCGGGGCGTCCGCATGCGAAAGGATGATATTTAACAGAGTTTTTGTGCCCACAGAGATTACAATTAAATGGCCGACTGTCAAAAGGATCGCTTGGAGCTACGGAATATTACTTGCAAATGCTGAAGAGAAAAACACTACAATTGCATCCAAAGGACCTAGTAAAGAAATGAGGACATCAAATTGCGTGTCTTGACGTCACGATTTCAGTGCGAATTATGGTTTGTGATTGACACAGCACGAAGGGATAATCCAAAATGGGACAAAAATCGGTAAAGTGATGTACATGTACATGGAAACGAATGATTATAATTTCAGAAAAATGGATAATTTATTCAGGAGAAAGAGGTTCACAAACTAAGCAAGTCGATAACGCTTTGGTCTCCCTATGGCCCTTATGCAAGCAGTTATTCGGTTTGGCACTGAATGACAGATGTATTAGATGTCTTCCTGAAGGATATTCTGCCAAGTTCTGTCCAAGAGTCAAAATTGCTGGCTGACTGGAGGCACTATCCTTAATGCTCCAAACGTTCGCAATTGGTGAGAGATCCAGTGACCTCCCTGGCCAAGGAAGGGCAAAGCAAAAATTCTGTGTGCGGGCGGGCATTGTCTTCCTGAAATGTAAGCCCAGAATTGCTTGGCATACAGGGCAACAAAACCTGTCGTAGAAGTCGTCGATTTATCGCTGTGCTGTAAGCGTACCTCGGATGATAACGACAGTGTCTTGCTATGAAACGAAACAGCACCCTATATCATCATCAGTGTTGACCGGTTGTCGCGCCGTAAGTTGGGCGACGAACAAGTTGGTATCACATCGTCATGCGGGGCGCCTCCATACACGACTTCGGCCTGGAATCTCATGAGTGGAGCAGAACTGATGAGTCCCCATTCGAAAGGAGCCCCAAAGGCCGGTGTCTGCGTATCTGAGTCTTCATTCCTCTTCCGGTGATTGTTGCTATTGGTGTCTAAACATTTTGTGTTTTTTATACATTTGTGGTATTATCTACATTTTATTTTACGGAGTTGTTTTTCATCTTTAACGTGAAATTCATGTTGATAGTTTTATTTTCAGGGTATGTTTATTGCATGATGATCGATTATTAACATCATTTATGGGTTTCTTTGCTTACTGCACAAGGAGTTCTCCTTGCTTTATCTACGACTACGGTGTTGTTGTCGTCAACAAAGAGAATTTTTCTCCTTGTCCAATACTGTCGGAAAAGTCACTGATGTGTGCCATAGCAGTAGTCCTCTTCAATGCCTATGGTAATATACTTGTCATCTGACAAATGTTTCATTAAATATTCTGCTTTATTTGAAGCCCTGTGTAACCTGTTTTGTTTTCAGATATGATGAGAACTAGTCATCGGTAATTCCACGTATTCCTGTTGATTCTAGTCTTTTATTAAAGACAGTCGACGGTAACAAAAGCCTTTGATAAATGTAAGAATATGCCTCTCATACATCCATCCCTGTCTACCACTTCTGTAAATCCTACTAGGGCTCACTCTGTACTTCTAGTTTTGGAAGTTAAACTACTCTCCACTGATGTAGTTACATTTATTCATACAATTGAATAGAGTTTCCTCCGCAATGGATTCTATCATTTTTTATTATCATGCCAATAGAGAAATGTGTCTGTTGTGGCCTGTATCATTTGCATTACTTGCCTTTAGTATAGGCTCATCTCTTTCGAAGTTCAGATGATTCAGAAGGCTACCAAATCTGGGAGGCTCATTTATGATATGAGATAATGGGGCTGGTACATTGGCTATGTATTTCTTAAATGCACACTCTGGCGTTTCATCTATGCCTTCTGAGTTGTCTTTATTTACTTTTTTTTTACTGTTTTCCTAACCTTACACTCTGTCGCAGATTATAACCTCACTGCACTCGCGACAAAATTTTTTTGCACGACCAGTGATTCATATACCTGACAAATACCAATCTATACAACTGGCTGTTAAATTTATTGATCTAGCCTTGTCTTCTATCCTTAAGGCATTGTGATTTTGTTTTGGTTCTGCTGTTTCCTGTTGAACACCCCTTCTGACGGCTTTCCTTTTATTTTCAGCTTTTAATACTGTTTTCTCGGATTCTGACTTCACTGAAGCAAGTGACGCAATTCCAGAAATCTTTTAGTATCTTTTATAATAATTTTGAAACATCGCCTCACTACGTATTTTTCTCATGGATCTGAGATATTTTATATTCAGAAAGGGCTTCCTTGTACTTGATGTTACCCGCCTGTTTTTATGGAACGTCGCTGTTGATCTGAGTACTTCAGGAAATAATTGCTCTAAGTTTATTTCAAAATTTGCACAGAACATGGAGAACTTTTCATCTACATTGTTTCCTGTATAGATGTGAGCTTAGCTTTTATCTAGTAACACTTTTGAAAAATCTTCACTGTTTGGTTTAGGAAAGGATCTTTTGTAGGTCTGTAATATGCGGCGCTAATCCACAGCAGGTTTCCTTTTATGAATTGTAAATGCTCAGAGAATACTAGATCGTTTATATCTCCAGTGTAGTCTTCTGTGTCTGTACTTGTAAAAACATGATCGATATCTAGTGCTGAGATTTTTGTTAACATTGTCGCGTTATTGAATATCTGTGATATGCCTAAACTGTGAAGAATGTTTATGAGACCACGGCTAGCTACATCCATGATATTTCTCTTTAGGCCTCGGTGAATAATGCTGATACGCTAGTTAATGTTTAACATCTTTTTCGTTAGTTTCTTTTCTAAAGTTTCTCTGAATGATTTCCCTGTTTTGCCCGTAGTACCTAATATTTGTTTTAGCTTGTGTAGTACATGAGAAATGCGTCGACTGACTAAGATATGGCCTATTCCTCTTTCATTCTGGTGGTATGAACCACAAGTCTTTTATTCTAGTTTGTATGAGTACTGCGAAATTTTGGCACAGTTGTGGAAATTTTTGACATTCGTTATGTTAAGCATGGAAACCATACTTGTTGGTGACACATGAAAATGTGTTCTTCTCTGCGGCTCGAAATCAAATTTCTGGCTTATAGCTAGCAGCCGCCTTAAAAATGTCGGCTATCTGGGTACGTTTCTGGGACCGATACAAACCTCCATTTGCCGTAGTTTCTACGCCACACCAGTAGGTATGATTTCCACGCCGAACACAGCTAATGTCAGAAAAATTGGCAGTTGCGATGTTGTTTTTTAATTTTACTATATCTGCAGATCGTCTTCAATGTCTCTAATATTAACAATTCATATAAATTCGTTTTTATTTATCAACATAATCTCCCCACATACTCATCTCAACAGCATCTGCGTAGATGGATGTTTGTGATAAATGCTTTGGCTTAAGGAATTGTTTAAAACATAAATTTTCTCTGAAACGTTCTTGAAAGCGTGTTTATTGATAAATCTTCGTTTATCTGTAGAAGAAATATTTCCATATTCCACGACTGCAACAGTAAAATTTGGTACTGAGATTTGAAAATTGTTTCATTTGCACAGAGATCGCGATGTTCTTGCTATTGTGTATGAGTCATTGTTTGTATTCATGATGATTTGTTAGAAGTAACGGTAATTCAGTTTCCTGGATGTTGTGAATGATCTGCTAACTTAAGAGAATGTTGGTAGAACGGCGCTGATCTGCAACAAACTGCACAACAAAATTCAAGTGTTATTGCTTAGAATCACCGTCTTTCCTCCCCTTGAAAATCAGAACTTTGAATTTTAGGTCAAAGGTGCAACCAGCCTTCACCATTTGAACATTCGTCACGCATCTCTTTACCCCCATGTCACCCTTCTCCTGACGCCTCTGTGACGGATGTCAGAACCATTACTTCCAGCACTGAAGTCAAGCTTTTTATGGGTAACAGAGGAAAACATGTTGAACTGAATATTGCCCAAAATCGACACGGAAAAGCCGCAGGAAGTATCTTGAAGGGCGTAAATACAATAATTCCTTCGACTGGGATGTTCGTTTTCACACATTTTTCTGTCGTAAACGACAATTTGCAGTGCCGTTTGTACACGGACATGAATTACATTGATTATGGGTATACCGTGTAAAAGCTTGAAATAAATAGGTCGAGATTTCTTATAGTAACTTTTCTCTTTTAAACAGTATATATGTATATGAGTAGCACATGGCCGTCCGAACGCTTATTAGAGTATCACGAAAAATTTGGAATAAATAGTTTAAGAGCTCTTCGAAATTTTTGGTAACTACGTTAAACACCGACTTGTTATAATATAGTGGTATAGACTTACGTACTAAGAATGCATGGTGTTTAGAAGCAGCAGCATAATCAAGATCTTTCTAAAACGCGTCGCTTTTGGTGCGATTTTTTGCAATAAAATGACGAAAAACGTCGTATTGCTGGTTAAGAAATTCCCGTATTACGCTTTGTCGTATTGTGACTGCATGTTATAATATTACGATGTTTCAAGCCAACGGTGCATTCAAAGTTTATTAAAATCTCGCCATTCTTGATAGGATTTTTTATAATTAAATGTCAGTGAGCGACACATAGTGGCTAAAGGGTTTGGTATTTCAGAACATCAAAGACACGTAGAGAAGTATATTCACCGATTCATTTTTAATACAAAGACTGACATAAAGGATTTCAAGAGAAGGGAGAATCACCTTACGTTAAAAAAATGAAGGACTATATATTCATCAAACGTCACTTCACTGTATTATGTTTTTCGGTTGGAGAATTGAAAAACTTTCCGTATCATTTAATTTACAATAACGAATAAAGCAAATTTAAATAAAAGCAGGAAGACATGTCACGTAGGCTCAAATAGTTACTTTAGGTATTTTCTTTCGTCTTCCAAAGAAAATTTTATGTTTCATCAAACAGGAAAAAGGGCAGAGAAGTCAGGCCGAGAAGGCATCTAAAGTTAACCGAATAGAAAAGAAAAGTGCAGTGTTGTTAGTCGAGGCTGGAGTTGAGTCGCATGTGATTCCTTTGCGCCCTTTTTGTAATTACCTTCTCATTTTCTACAGTATACTGGGACATAACGATTATTTTCATAGAAGCATGTTCTATACTGCCGTTTGTGAACAGTGCAGCACCGAGATGGAATTACTGGAATAGCGCCACACGCTTTGTAAGTGGCGACGGGTGTGCAAGCAATACGTTATTCGTTTTTTCAGCGAGATAGGGTACACGTAGGCCGAGCAGAGCAAGCTCGTGTCGGTCCGACAGGGTTGGTGTTGCGCTGGTCTAGTTGGTGCAGAGCTGTCACACAAGGTGGAAACAATACAGTGAGTGCCAGTATGCCTCGTCAAAGGGATGTGAGCAAGTTCGAATGGGGCAAAATGATCGGTCTCCGGGAGACGGGGTTGTCATACCGTGACATTTCGGCTCGCACGTGGCATACTGCTACGACAGTGTTTCTGTGTGGAAGCAGGGGATACAGGAAGGTCGTACACAGCGACGAGCGGGAACTGGACCACGGAACATGACCACAGCACTGGATGACCATCATCTTGTCCGCATGGCCATTACGGACCGTGTAACAACAACTGTTCAAATAATAATTTTTTCTTCTGGTTTTCGGTAAATTAGTGTAAGCAATGTTTTGATTTTATTTCTTTTTCTTTTCGTGTCATTATGTTAAAGAAACTGTAAGCAACTTTCGATGTGAATATTAATATTTATGTCAAATTTCAAGCAATGCTATAACAGAATTGAAGTGTAACCCACGTTGAATCTATTGTAAAATGTTTAAAATTGTAATTGTGCGCCTGGTCCATACGTAGGCAATGTGTTACGATATGTGGAATGCAAAACCTCGGGTGAATACCCTGTCTGTAGGGGAGCGGTAAAAGGTGGATGGCAGGCGAGCGCGGGAAAATGCACACGGGCGCTGCACGGCATAACGGGCGCAGCAGTAATAGTCGGAGTTGGGCATCGGTCTGAGAAACACGCTCTGGATCGAGGAGGCTCTCCTGGAAAACGTGATTTCATTGAGCCTCGGATGTGCTGTTTCCGACGACTATACAGCATGGCTATATTCCATAGGCACTAAATGGAAAAGGATTGCGACGCTAAGAAGAAGCAAAGTGCTGATACATCTAGAGCCATAGCTGTGATTGTATGTGTGCTGTGCGCCTCGCCATCTCGCCGTCCGCCAACCGCCGCATCGACACGAACAGGTTGAACCATTTAGTACTGTATTCGTGTGGACCTGTGTTACTTTTGTTCCTGACTGTTCAATAACAACTTAACTTTTACCAGAATTGTCCTATCATTCAATTATCCTCATCACTAACCTAGACAGGGTCCTTTCCACATGTTGTGCAATCCGAGTGTCCCGAAATGAAGATTTAAAGTTTATGTTAATAAGAATTACCTGCAGACCTATCTATGCTAGAATGATGTTTAAGGAACTTTATTGTTAATGAATATACAAGTAAAGAACATAGGTCTGACAAAGTTGGAAGATAATGTTGAAATTGGTTTAGTAATGAAGTATAATTAATTTGAGACAAAAATAATGGTAGTTAAACAAGCTAGAAATAAGACAAAAAGAGTAGTAATTCATATATTGGAAACCTTGAGTGCTTAATGAGTTCAATAGTCAAAGAATTTCAATACAGTGACAATTACAGTTTCAGGGTCCCCCCACCCCAACCCCCTTTTTCTTTTCGATTCATTTAAATTCTGAAGTGTACTGAACTGATTTGACCAGCAAAGTTAAAGTCAATATAAAACCTAATTTTATCAGTGTTTTACCCTTCTTAAAATTGCCATTGTATGTGTGTTTCAAAAGTGATATTTCTAGGGTAACCTATGCCCGATTTCAGTCGGATCAATAGACAAAACGCAGTTTGTAGTAATCATTATAGTGTAATGTTGTGTATTTATAGTTTGTCCAAATTAGTCCAGAAAGGGAAAATATTAGTTCAGTAGATTTTTCTGGTTCTAAAATGTACCATATAACGCAGTATTAGTACGTGTTGTTATGCTTGTACGTACATCCACTTGTACAAGGAAAAAACTCACTTAATGCCTAATTAGACTGGCGACCGTATTATTAACAATTGGTAGCATCTGCTGTGTATGTTTCTTGCCCGTCCTAACGTGTAGTTGCACTTTAGACTTGCTTGACGTATCATTGTTGTTACTGAGTGGGTGTAAGTCTGATTTTGCCTCCATTCAGGTACACGCGGTCAACATATTTACTAAAATCCTTTCTTATAAGGTGAAGCCCGTCAACTTACCATAGTAATGGCTTTAAAGAGTTAACGTACGCCCGAGCGTAGACGTTACAACCGTACAGCGTCATCAACAGTGTGGCTCGTCGCTGGAGCACTGCAGTAGGTGTGAACCTGTCTGCATCGATGGTTCATCGCCGTCTGCTCCAGGCTGAACTGGTTGCACGCATGCTATTACGTCGGCTTCCATTGTCCAGAAACCACAATCTCATCCGACCACAATGGGCACGTTAACACCGTCACTGGGGTGCTGAAAGGCAATATGTAAGCTTTCCGGATGAGTCTCGCTTCAGCGTGTCCTGCAGTGACGGCCGCATACGTGTCCGGCGGTACCGTGGTGAGCGCAACCTGGAGGTACATAGAATACAAACACCAGGTGTGACGGTTTGGAGCGCCATTGGTTCCATCAACCGATCTCGCCTCGTATGTGTTGGGGGCACTTTGAACATCAACCGGTATCTAACGGAGGTTAAGGAGCCTGAGGTACTCCCCCTGCTTCAGGTATCTCCACAGGCACATTTCAAGAGGACAATGTCCGACTACATATTGCGAGGAGTGTACAGGCCTTCCTCGAAGAGCGACGGGTGCTATTGATTCCCTGGCCTGCACGTTCGCCAGACATGTCGCCCATCGAAGATGTCTGGGATATGCTTGGTCGCCACCTGGCCCTCCAGTAACTGGTATCTTGGATTTGTGGGCTCGGATACAATCTGCGTGGAGGGAAATCCCTCACCAACGTATTCCGAACCTTATTAATTCAATGCCAAGGTGTACAGCAGCTATAATTGCAGCGCATGGTGGCCACACTACATACTGAATAGTAGGTTCAAATGGTTCAAATGGCTCTGAGCACTTTGGGATTTAACTTCTAAGGTCATCAGTCCCCTAGAACTTAGAACTACTTAAACCTAATTAACCTAATGACATCACACACATCCATGCCCGAGGCAGGATTCGAACCTGCGACCGTAGCGGTCACGCGGTTCCATATTGTAGCGCCTAGAACCGCTCGGCCACCCCGCCCGGCACTGAATAGTAGGGCTCAAAGTACATGAACAGATTTGAGAAGGTAATCATTTGTTACTTGTCATATACCTAACCTGTAGTATTGAATTAATTGAATTCATGCTTTTCCTTCTTGGTGTTTCAATTTACACAACCCGAGTGTATAATGTTCAATGCTACTTATACGTATACGAGTGCGCTCCTCTCTCAAGTTCGATTTTGTAAACATACAAGGGAACGCAGGCTAAGGACTTGTAAGATTCCTTTCTAAACCTGTGCCTGATTCGCTCACAATTTAGTACTTATTTATTTATTCATCTAAGAAACTTTCTTAGTTTTAGGTATCAAAATTTCTTTATACGTATATTGCGTATGGTTATGTGCACTAACATTCATGTTTGTATGTGTATACACGCGCGTACACACACACACACACACACACACACACACACACACACACACACACAATCTGTAGCACATTATTTGTAGTAGATGCTTTGCCAATGTTCTTACAAACTAAACATGGAACTTTCCGCTTTGCCTTGTATCGTGTTAATGGACATTAAAGTTTCGTTTAACGTACACTATAGGCAGAACAACAAGGGTAGCTTACGTGTAATGGAGGAAATTTGCCTATTAATAAGGGGTAACAAGCAATTTTACGTGCTACAGTTTTCTTAAATAGTCCATGTGATTTCCAAAGCAAGTGTAGCCGAGAAGTAGTACGGTACGGCGCTGCGGTCGTAGGTCGCAATGTGAAGCACGTTTCGTGTGATGTACCTGCTGGATTGTAGTCAGGCTCGAACCAAGACGGAATTAAGGTCACACATCCTTCACAATGAGAAATTTGTCCTGTGTTTATGTCTTTGACGAGTGCCATCTGAGCTATACTCGGATATGGTTAAGCATACTCTGTGATGGTAGTGAGTGTGAGGTATAAATATGGGGTGTTATTCCTGTGTGAAGGTGACCGATGTGGATGGGAAACCGTGTGGAACCTTTTCCACTATTCTACTGTCGTTTACTATGAACCCTCCCTCCCCCCCCCCCCATCTCCCAGTTAACCTCAGGCAGCGTCGTTTACTTACTAGCTTCCTATATTTTACTGAATACGTTCGCTGTACTTCCTGCTAGGTTCGACAGACCGCTCGCAGAGTAGCGGAACAGACATCCTTTGCTTGTTGACTGTAACGTGTCTTCTACGCCACTGAAAACTATGTGTTATCTTCTTTTGCAGTTGAGTCTGTCGGGGTCTTTCATTTTCTTCGTTAGTTTTGATGCACCCGAGGTATCTAATTTCGTTGGTTCAATATACTTGTATTAATGAAAGTGATTCCCCCACGTGCCAAATGGGAAGGTTCCAGGTGGAGGCTAGAACAGCATGCTGATTGATATTATTACTATCATTAATATTATTGTTACAATTTAGATTACTATTAACTCATTTTATCGTGTCGTACAGCTCAAATAAGACGTCTCCAGAACTAATACTACTTTAACATTGGTCCATCGAAGTTCACCAAAGGTGAACGAAGATTCTGCAATAGCATAGTGGTGGTAAGTTCTCACAATATCCATTCAACGTCTAAATAAAATACCCATAACGAATAGGCATTTTTACAGTCACAATTTTCTTCATTCATGCTACACTCATAAGGAATATGATGATTCGGTAAAAAATAAGATCTTGTTCGTGAACATCTTAGCTATAATGTAATGACTCTTGTTGTTTATACGAACCCTTTAGCCAGCCGTGCGCAGAAAACGGTTTGCCCTTTCAGATGTGCTTGACCCGAATGTGTAATACCATATCACATACTCCCGTACGCCTCTGCAGTCAGTGCAAAAGCTTCCATTGTTGTAACTATCAAAAGGCTCCGTCCGACAGCGTAATGCTACGGTAAACCACGTTGAGCCTACGTTACAGGTGTGGCGCTTTGTGCTCGTCGCCGTCATCCTACAGGCTTTAGTGCTCTACAATGTGTTCCACGTTCCTTTAGCTATGACGATGTGGTGGACAGTTCAAATTGCAGGCATCATACACCTCGCACTGGACACCTGAGTCATTAGTAATTACCAGCACACTTCTAGTCAAGAGTGAACTGTCACACGGGCAGGTGACATTCACCACACTATATACAAGCCACATCACAAAGTTCTCATTATTCAGTGAGCAATTTCGCTGAAAGGGTAGAACTATTAGATCGAGTATTATTTGCGACAGTGTACACTGAAATGTGTTGGCTTTCGCATGATAAAATGCAGTCTGGCGTAAATATAAGTGAAACTGGCTAGACAAGAATCTGATAATGATTCTCTCGTACATAATGGTCCAGCACTTAAAACTAAACGCACTTAAGTCGATAAGATTTCACTGTAACTGCCTCTGTGCCTAAAACCCTCACAATTCGCATTATATTCATAAATATTTTTACTCTCAATTTTTTTTTGTATTTTTAAATTTTTAATACATTTTATTTTAACAAATACTAAATTGGTATTATTCGTATTACGCCATATATTTACTACTATTTTATTACTTTGTTGTTACCGATATTATTATGAAGTAAGCCGGCCGCGGTGGCCGAGCGGTTCTAGGCGCTTCAGTCCGGAACCGCGCGACTGCTACGATCGCAGGTTAGAATCCTGACTCGGGCATGGATGTGTGTGATGTCCTTAGGTTAGTTAGGTTTAAGTAGTTCTAAGGGACTGATGACCTCAGATGTTTAGTCCTATAGTGCTCAGAGCCATTTTTATTACTAAGCTAACATAGACAATAGGAGAAATCATAGCTATAAGTTATTAAACAGATATAATGGTCTTAACTTAAAACGCCAGTTTACGTATGTACTCAGGCATGTGACATGAAAATTGTCAACAGAAGTTCTACGAATAATAAAAAGTAGTTTCTTTACATGCTAGAAGAAGGCATTCAAGTTCTTCCGGTTATACATAAACTGTATACTGTTCAGGCTAAGGAGAATTGGTCATCAGAGAACTAATTAATTTTGATGACTGTCTATTCCTTTCATAACAGCTTAAAATTATTAATAAAGTTATGTCTAGTGAAACATTTGAGACATTTCTGAAATACTGTGACGGGAATGCAACATTTGCGGAAGTGGAGCGAGGGCAGTTGAGAAACCTTGGAAGTAGAAACTGCTATAGAAGAACGCTAAAAATTATGAGAATAGTTTTCCAGAGACTCTACTTAGAGGGGCACTTCATTTTGCAATTTGCCGGGTCATTTAACTTTTAGCGTTCTTCGGCGGAGCTGTTACCAGAATTAGGGGCAGTTAGTGAAGCATGAAGTGAAGCTAATGTGCATCAGTTACTAAAAGGAGAGGTTAGGAAGAAGGCATGACTAGGCAGAAAAAGAGTTAAAAATATAATTTTTAATATCGAGGACCCGATACAAGAACATAGAAGACTGAATCAAACAGATCCAGTGAATGATAGCTAAAAAAGGATGGAAACAACTGGCTGTGTCTTGTGACTACTTGTGGCTAGTTCGTTTTACTAGCTGCTCGAATCCATTTGGAAATTAACGTTATTGTAGGTGAATTCTGTGCAAAAGTACTCCATTGTCGTTCGGGCTTCATGTGTTCATTCTCAAATAATGTGCGACGAAGAGTAATGCAACGCCACAAGGCAATTTGAATTCTACCCTTGGACTTACTGTCTTTAAGTTAAATGAGTGCTATGATGTACGGTAGAAATGATATACAGGGTGGTCCACTGGTCGTGACCGGGTCAAATATCTCTCGAAATAAGCGTCAAACGAAACAACTACAAAGAACGAAACTTGTCTATTTTGAACGGGGAAACCAGATGGCGCTATGGTTGGCCCGCTAGAGGGTGCTGCCATAGGTCAAACGAATATCAATTACGTTTTTTTTTTTTTTTTAAATAGGAACCCTCTTTTTTATTACGTATTCGTGCAGTACGTAAAGAAATACAAATGTTTCTATTGGACCACTTTTTTCGCTATATGATAGGTAGCGCTGTGATAGTCACATACATATGCTCAAATTCTAGACGAACAGTTGGTAACAGGTAGGTTATTTAGATTAAAATACAGAACGTAGGTACGTTTGAACATTTTATTTCGGTTGTTCCAATGTCATACATGTACCTCTGTGGACTTATCATTTCTGAGAACGCATGCTGTTACAGCGTGATTACCTGTAAATACCACATTAATTCAATAAATGCTCAAAATGATGTCCGTCAACCTCAATGCATTTGGCAATACGTGTAACGACATTCCTCTCAACAGCGAGTAGTTCGCCTTCCGTAATGTTCGCACATGCACTGACAAAGCGCTGACGCATGTTGTCAGGAGTTGTCGGTGGATCACGATATCAAATATCCATCAACTTTCCCCGCAGAAAGAAATCCGGGGACGTCAGATCTGGTGACCGTGCGGACCATGGTACGGTGCTTCGACGACAACTCCACCTGTCATGAAATGTGCTATTCCATACCGCTTCAAACGCACGCGAGCTATATGTCGGACATCCATCATGTTGGAAGTACATCGCCATTCTGTCATGGAGTGAAACATCTTGTAGTAACATCGGAAGAACATCACGTTGGAAATCAGCGTACATTGCACCATTTAGATTTCCATGGATGAAATGGAGGCCAATTATGCTTCAAATGGTTCAAATGGCTCTAAACACTATGCGACTTAACTTTACGTTACCGTTGTTGGTGAATGAAGCTTCGTCGCTAAATAGAACGCGTCCAAAAATTCTGTCATAGTCCCGTAATTTCTCTTCTGCCCTGTGGCAGAACTGTACACGACGCTCAAAGTCGTCGCCATGCAGTTCCTGGTGCATATAAATACGGTACGGGTGCAATAGATGTTCATGTAGCATTCTCAACACCGACGTTTTTGAGATTCCCGATTCTCGCGCAATTTGTCTGCTACTGATGTGCGGACTAGCCGCGACAGCAGCTAAAGCACATACTTGGGCATCATCATGTGTTTCAGGTCGTGGTTGACGTTTCACATGTGGCTGAACACTTCCTGTTTCCTTAAATAACGTAACTATCCGGCGAACGGTCCGGACACTTGGATGATGTCGTCCAGGATACCGAGCAGCATACATAGCACACTCCCGTTGGGCATTTTTATCACAATAGCCATACATCAACGTGATATCGACCTTTTCCGCAATTGGTATACGGTCGATTTTAACACGGGTAATGTATCACGAAGCTAATACCGTCCGAACTGGAGGAATGTTACGTGATACCGCGTACTTATACGTTTGTGACTATTACAGCGCCATCTACCACAAAACGAAAAAAGTGGTCCAACTAACACATTCATATTTCTTTATGTACTACATGAATATGTACTAAAAATGATGGTTCCTATTTAAAAAACGCAGTTGATATCCGTTTGACCTATGGCAGCGCCATCTAGCAGGCCAACCATAGCGCCATCTGGTTTCCTCCTTCAAGCTAGACAACTTTCATTCTTTGTAGTTTTTTTCGTTTGATGCTTATTTCGTGAGATATTTGGCCCGGTCACTATCAATGGACCACCCTTCTATATCAAGGAAGAACATCTATCTGGATTTCTCGTTAAACAGTTTCATAATTTTGGCAATGAGAGCTAACCTTATTACATTACGGACAATAATTTGAAAAGTGAATAATTCCCAGTGTTTCTTCAATAAGTCTCTGAATTTTGAACTGGGTTACCCCACCGCCTGCCGGTGCTCGCCGCCGCCGCCGCCGCCGCCTGGTCGCCGCCTGTCGGTGCTCGCTGCTACTGCTGCCACTGCCACCGCTGCCGCCGCCGGCGTCGTCGTCTCTCGGCACTCACCGCCGAACAGTGCTCGTCGCCGCCCCCCATTTTACTTCCTTTTGTACTTCGGCGGCTCCTGTCGCCCGTGGGCACTGCCTGCAATCATGGGCACCCGAACTACCATCATCACATACACTTCCCCTTCACCTGCCCGCACTGTCACATCATGGAGTGCTTCCTCTGGGATTAGCCCATCTCATCCGCCTCCCATACTCACGGTCTCCTCCCCATCTGTCTCCTCCTCATCACTGTATCCCCACCTGTATGTCACTCCTTCCCCTTCCCCCGCCCCTGCCCCTGCTCCTCCCTCCTCCCACTCCTGTCGCCCGCCGAGACGACTTCCTTCCCCCTCCCCACCCTTCGACCTGCAACTACCCCTGCTTCCCCTGCCAGAGTCACCGCCTGCCACGCAATAGTCGCCGCCACAGAGTGTCCTACCCTCTCACCCAGTCCTACTGCCTCACAGGAGGGCCCTGCCTCCCACCACCTCCCCATCCATCCAGTCCCTCATCCCTCCTCCCAGGCAACACCTGCAAAAAATTCTTCCAAACAGCCAAGTGGCGACCTCTCTTCTACCCCTCATGCAAAAAGCTACTGCCCGCCCCACCTCCCTCTGACGCCACCATGGATACCACCACAACTCCCTCCTCTCCAGCCCCCTCCCTGTATATCTTCGTCCTAGCCAACCCTGATCCCAAATTCCTGGATGCCCGCACACTCACCCTTTAAATCTGGAAGTACAACCCCAGTGCACCCAACACCCAACTTATCCCTCGCAGAGACTCTGTTCTCATCAAATTCCCCTCTCCCACTTTCCACACCGATCGCCTCTGGCGCCTTTCCCATATCACCTTTGGGGCCCCATGCATTCCTCATCCCTTTCCTTAGATCCTCCTCTCCTCATCAGCCCCAGACCCCTCATTGTCCACCAGCCCTCACAGCCGTTACCACAAAACTCAGCTCTGTGGTCACGGAGGCTGAGGTGCTGGCGGAACTTAACGCCCATCCCACCCTGGAAATCCGCTCGGCCTGCCATATTTACACCTCCTCTGGCCCTACTTTCCTCATGTGTATATTTACAGAGTCCGCCTCCTCCATTGACCACCTCTTCAAGCAGGGAGCCCTGATTTTCAATCGTCACCACCCTGTTGACCCATCCTGTTCCCATCCTCAATGCTACTGCTGCCAGTGCTGGCTCCTGTACAACGACCACCTCACCCAAAACTGCAATAACCCACCCACCTGCCCTCATTGTAAGGGCTCCCACTTCCTTAAACAGTTTCCCAACCTCACCTCCCCCCTTCCTGCTACACCTCCAACGAACCTCACCCCACCTATTCCTCCAAATGCAAAGCCAAATCCCATCCCACCAACCCTGAACCTACTGTCTGCATTCTCCCCATTGTCCCACCCATCAGGAAGGACGATGGTTCAAACCCGAGTCCGGCCATCCTGATTTAGGTTTTCCGTGATTTCCCTAAATCGCTCCAGGCAAATGCTGGGATGGTTCCTCTGAAAGGGCTCAGCTGACTTCCTTCCCCATTCTTCCCTAATCCTATGAGACTGATAACCTCGCTGTCTGGTCTCTTCCCCCAAACAACCAACCAACCCACCCATCTACCCTAACAATTCCCTCCACCTGCCCCCTACAGCAGAAGACATTACTCGGTTCCCCACCATCGTCCTGCAAAACATCCACCCCTTCCAGCGCCCCCACACACTCCCGCAGATTTCCCTTGCTGCCTGCTCTGTTTCCCACTTAAATAACTACGCCACCTACTCCCACAACCAGGCCCACTTTACCTTTACCTGCCTCGACACCCTCGTTTAAGCCCCTCTCCCCCCTTCCTGCATGCTTCCCACCTCCAACCTCCTGTTGCGTGACAAGTATCGTTTCCTCTTCCTCAATATTCGCTCCCACTCTACAAACAAATACTTCTTCATGCATACACTCTCCGAGCACCAGGTTGACTCGTTCATCCTTAATGAAACCTTCCTCCAACTCCACCATGTTGTCCGCACCTCCCCCTATGTCCTACACCACACTGAAAATTCCCTTCCCACAGCCTGAGGTAGAGTCGCTATAGGCCACCTCAAACATCTCCCCATCCGGCCACAGCCCCTCCTCAATGACCTGACCAAACACCTTCTCCTCAGCCAATTTTCTCTGTCCCTCACCATCACTGTGCCACTATCTGTATTTGCCCTGCAGCTCGTCTCCCCTTTGGCGTCATTTCCCATGTTGACCATACCTTCTCCACCTATGTGATCGCTGCTGACCTCAACATCCACAGCTGTGACCCTGCCACCCTTCGGCTGTGGCATCAGTTCCTTACCACCCTCCATGGTGACTTTCTTCCTCTCCCACAGCACACCCATCCTGAAAGTGACTCCACCCCCGATGTTATTCTCGCTTCCCCCAACCTCCTTCGTCGCATCGCTGTATATGTCCTCGATCCTGTTGGTAGTGACCATCTCCCTCTCCTTCTCACCATCTCCTCTGCCCATCCCACCCCTACAGCCACCCACCCAGCTGCCCCTCCAAAGTCTGTGCATGTCTACCGTCGTGCCAATTGGGGTGCCTGCTGGGAATCCATTGGCTTACAGGTCGAATGTCACCCCCTCATCTTTCACCACCCTGCTGACGTCACCCATGACTCTTACTTCCTTCAGAAGACCATCACTGACGCCATGGAGGCTCATGTCCCTACCAGACTCATCCACCCTCACCGCCCTATGCTTCCTCCTCAGGCCATCCTTCTTCTGCGTGAATCCCACAGGCTCTACCGCTCCTTCCTCTGCACCCATGACAGGATTACACTCACCCACCACCGGCAGTTACAGCAACACATCCAGAAACTCCTTACAGCAAAGAAACACTGGGACTGGCGCCAGACATGCACACACCTCAACTCCACCCTCCCTGTCAACTCCTCAAAGTACTGGTCAGCCTTCCGTGGCCTTACTGGTACCCATCGCACCCCGCATTACTCCATCCTCCATGACAATCGACCCTTTCCTGACAACCTCGGTAGGCTAACCATTTTGCTTCCCACCTCTCCGAGGTCTTTTCCATTCCTGATGATCCCCATTTTGATTACTCCCTCTTTCCCACCGTCCTTGACTGCACTGACACCTCTGTCCCCCCACTCGCCCCTAGCCTCCAGTACTTGGATCGGTTACCCCCCTCAGACTTCAATGCTCCCATCACCGCACAAGACATCACTCTCATCCTCTGCTCCAAACGCAACACCACCCCTGGTTATGCTGGTGTCACCTACCAGTACCTCAAGGAATCCCTCCCATCCTTCCTGACTGTCCTTGCTACCTTGTTCAATGTCCTCCTCTCCACTGGATTTTACCCTGACCTGTGGAAGACTTCCCATGTTCTGCTGTTTCCTAAACCTATCAACCCTCCCCACCCCCTGATAACTCTTCCTATCACCCCATCTGCCTCATCTCCATGTTCAGTAAAGTCTTCGAGGCCATCCTCTCTCACCACATTCACCGCCACCTTAACCAGCACCACCTCCTTCCCCTTACCCAATGTGGCTTCCAGCCTTTCTTCTCTGCCGACGACCAGCTCCTTAACCTTACCAATCTTCTTTCCCTCCAACGCCGGCCGGTGTGGCCGTGCAGTTAAAGGCGCTTCAGTCTGGAACCGCGTGACCGCTACGTCGCAGGTTC
Source organism: Schistocerca americana (assembly GCF_021461395.2). NCBI lineage: Eukaryota > Metazoa > Arthropoda > Insecta > Orthoptera > Acrididae > Schistocerca > Schistocerca americana. The sequence goes on from NC_060120.1 coordinate 49,457,551, forward strand.
GAATCCTGCCTCGGGCATGGATGTGTGTGATGTCCTTAGGTTAGTTAGGTTTAATTAGTTCTAAGTTCTAGGCGACTCATGACCTCAGAAGTTAAGTCGCATAGTGCTCAGAGCCATTTGAACCATTTCCCTCCAACTGAACTCTCGTTGCTCCGCTATCTTTGTTTCCCTTGATCTTCCGAACGCCTATGACCATGTCTGGCATCCCAGGCTCCTCTTCAAACTCCAGACCTTTGTTCTCCCCATCAACTTTGTCTGCCTTGTTGCTTCCTTCCTCTCCCATCGTCCCTCCTATGTGACTATCCACAATTCCAACTCCCATACCTTCTATCCCACTGCTGGTGTGCCCCAAGGTTCTGTCCCTTCCCCTCTCCTATGTCTCATGCACACTGCTGATATGTCCAAACCTCCCCCACCTGTTCATCGTCTCCAGTTTGCTGATGACACCGCCTTCCTAGCCCTTTCTCCTCCGCGTCAACAGTTCCAGCGTACCCTACAAACCCACCTTCACTAATTCACCGCTTGGTGCAACCAGTGGTTCCTCCATATCAACCCCTCCAAGACCCAGGCGATCATCATAGGCCGCACCACCCACTCCTTCCATCTCCATGATTTCTACCTCACCATTTATGGCCGTCCTATCCACCTCACCCCTACCCTCAAATACCTTGGCCTCACCCTCGACCGCCACCTCACCTGGACTCCCCATCTCCTTATCATCCACAACAAAGCTCACAAACGACTCTGCCTCCTGAAACTCCTGTCCAGCTGGACATGGGGTGTGCGTCCTTCCACCATCCTTCACACCTACAAATCCTTGATCTACCCCATCCTCTGTTATGCCAGCGTAGCTTGGATTTCCGTCCCTCCCCGGTTCTATAAAGCCCTCCAAATCCTCGAACGCCATGCACTCCACCTCACCTTCCGCATCTGCCTTCCATCCCCCATGCGCATCCTCTACGACCTCATCCCCTTCCCCCGCTTTCTCCCTTTCCTTGAATACATCCACACACCATATATCTTCACTGCATTGATCCCGCTCACCCCCTGGTGTCTCCATCCCAACTCGTTGCCGCGCCTTTACCGTTGTGTCCCACCCTCTCTCCATCTAGACACCCTCCGCCTCCTTTCCCAATGCAAGTTCCACCATCTACCCCTCCCAGATGATGAGCTTTGCCCTGACATCTACCCTTCCTACCAACTCTAACCCCATCTTCCTGCCTCCTCCTCAGGGCTCCCTCTCCTCCCCCTCTCTTCTCCTTAGTGGCTTCCCCCTCCTACTCCCCCTCCCTCTCTTGTGCCCCTTTTCCGTGTCCCTGCACTACCTCCTGCCTTGTCTTCCCTCTTCATCTCCTGAGTCACGTATACTCTGTGTTTTAGCTTACCCGGTGACGCCCCTACTCACTTCATCCCGCTGCGTCCCCTGCTGCCCCTTGCTCTCCCCTCCTTTTCCATCCTCTCTGACCTTTCCCTCGGCAGGTCTCACCTGGCAGTTTTATTCGTCGCCGTGTGTGCTCCAAATGGGTTTTAGGTGTGTTGTTCTGGAGTGTTTTTAATACTGTGGCCGACTTTTAACCCGTGCATGTGCATTCAGCGTCTTCTTTGTGTTTTAAGAATCGCCAACTGTGTTTTTTAACTTTCTCGTGGCTTTTTAAATTGTCCCCCAAGAACGTCTCCATGTCAGTGTACTTTTACTTCCAT